>NC_141990.1:64222354-64522354 GCF_049901715.1 Pseudonaja textilis | reverse complement strand
GAACTGCCAAAATTCAGACAAATGCTAGATGGCAACAAGGAGTTGCTGTGTCTCATATCTCTTAATTATGCCCTAGTGGTTATGGATTTTGGCAGCTCAGATATAGGAGTCCTAATGGGAGAAATGTGGCAGATGTCTGAATCCCAATGTTATGAATTATATAAATCCCTACCAAACACATCCTTCCTTGGGCATCATTTCCAGAATTTTCTGAGAAAGCCTCTTTAAACAAATGCAAGCAAAGGACATGATAACTTAGCAAGGATAAACCAGATTAAGTGAAGAGAGTTTTAATCCAGAAGGATCCAAGGAAATTCAGATAACTAAGGAATAACATGAGCTAGGTATTTTAATTCTTATTTTGATCTTATGCACCATGGTTGGGCCAAATTTTTACCATAACCATGCTAATTTTACCATAACATGGTTGGGCCAAGTATTCTTAAACATCTAAAAGAACATGTTCACAAATGTACAAACACACACGCACACACTCACACACCACATGTAGGATCACATAGACAATGCTCACCTTTCTCCCAGATGCATCATTTCTCTGATATCTCATTATTTTAACTATATCTGTGGTTTATCGTTATAATGGGTAAATGAAGTCACCTTGTTAATCTACATATCAATATTGTTTTATGTAGATTTTCCAATGTTGTGTAATTATTATTTTGACTGCCAATATTAAATAGATAGCAAGTTCTTTATTGTTAAGCTTCAGGTTTATTCCTGTAAACCAGTGGTTCCCAACCTTTTTTTCACCCCGCACACCTAAAGAAATTTCACTCGAACCTCACACTCCCTGAAATTTAGACTTAAATATAAAAAAATAAAAATAAATAAAAATGCCAATATCCTATTATTTACCTGGACTTTTCTCACACCCCCTGGAATATCGTCTCACACCCCCAGGGGGTGAGAGCATCCCAGGTTGGGAACCCCTGCTGTAAACGAATATGCTAAGCCTAATTCTGGGAAAGATTCAAATTTTTGCTAAGTGATGATACTTATCTCTCCAAAAATTTATGCCAAAAATTATAGCTTTATCACATGATCACCACAAAGACCCCTTTTGACAACCTCTTCAACATTTGGAAGCATAATTATGATGAATATATGTGCCAATTGAAAGGGAGTCACATGTCAGCAATGTATAATCTTCTGCTGCAGTTCCTGAAGCTGAGATGAATCCATCTGGTTTCCATAATTTCTGCCAATTTGTCTCCCATATGGGGTTACTGACATCAGTATCCCAAGTTTCCTTTAAGCCATATTT
Organism: Pseudonaja textilis; assembly: GCF_049901715.1. Taxonomy (NCBI): domain Eukaryota; kingdom Metazoa; phylum Chordata; class Lepidosauria; order Squamata; family Elapidae; genus Pseudonaja; species Pseudonaja textilis. The sequence continues at coordinate 64,521,069 of NC_141990.1, read as the reverse complement.
CTAATTGTGGTAATATTCTATAAATTTTTGATATGGTTCCTTTGGGTTGTCCTAAATAGTAAATTATTCTTAAAATTGGTATAAGACTGTGTTGCTGAAGATTTAATATTTCTATATGGTTGAAGCTATCGTAATTTATCTTCTATTTGTTGCTCCATCTGATCTTTATTGAGAGGCTCCCTATTACTGTAAAAATCCTTTAATATATAAAGATTGTTCCAAAATTCAATTTTAGTGAAACCTTAATGATTTTCTTGACCTGTTATTAAAGAAATTAAAGGAGAAACATCCCTTGTTAAGGCAAGGTATGTACTCTTCCAAATTTGAAGCATCATTTTAGTGAAAAACATTTTCAATTTGTTTTAGTCTAGAAAAATACTTTGGGTGAAAAAAAAAACATTGATTAAAAACATTATTTGGGTCTTACTTAGTTTTAATTTGGATCCAGCCAAATTCACTCAGTTGGTATGCCATTTCCATAGCGGCCAGAGAGTTATACAGCAGAGACCCCTGTAAGCATTCCCAGTCACTAATGGTATCAAATAGGGTTGTGTGCTCACACCAGTCTTTCAGCATGAAAGACTGTTGAATGCTTTATTGAATGATGCCTTCCAGGATATTGATGCTGTAATCAGCTTCAGGTACAATTGGATGGGAAACTCTTCAACCTGAGGAGATTTCAAGCTACCACCAAAGTGAAGGCAACTGTTTTGATAGGCTTCCTCTTTTCTGATGATTGGCCCTTGAATGCTGACTCAGAACCAGAAGTACAAGTTAACGTGGATACATTTTTCACGGCTCATCTCAACATTGGACTTACCATCAATATCTAAAAAACTGTAGTCCTCCAATAGTCTGATCCTCACTTACTGTACACAAAACCCCAACTCATAATCAAAGGGCAGAAAATATAGGCACTTTAATTACCTTGGTAGTACCCTTTCCCAAAAAGTAACTATTGATAAAGAAGCTAATAAAGAAGCAGAATAAGCTCTGCTTTCTGTTGACTGCACTCCACTGTATGGAGAACATCAAGGAGTCATCTCAGTAACAAAATTGAAGGACTACAGAGCCCTGGTGCTCATTATCCTTCTGTAGACCTGTGAAATGTAGACTGTGTATTGAGGGCATGCAAGACAACCTATATCATTTTCACGTGGCTTACCTTTGCAGGATATTAGGCATCAGATGGCAAAACAAAGTATCTGACACCAAAGTTTTATCTAGAGCACACCTACTATCAGTCCACACACTGGTGATGAGAGCACAGATCTGATGGGCAGGTCATGACACTCATATGCTAGATGAGTCCATATCTAAGTGGCTGCTTTCTGGGAAACTTTCTGGTGAATGAAGCATGGAGGGCAGAAGAAATGTTACAAAAACGCACTAAAGGCCTCCATGAAGTGATTTTGATATAGATTCAGCCACCTGCAAAATGCAGGCACAAAACTGTCCTACCTGCCATAGCCTCATACACAAAGAGCTTATAAAGCAAGGTACACTGCTGAAGCACAACGTAAAAAATTCATCATCATGGCTGCTGTTTGCATTTATTTATTTTGTGGATGTTTTTACTGTTTTTTAAAAATTGTTTTATAATTTTAGAATTGTAAGCTGTTCAGAGTGACTTGGTTGAGTTGGGTCACTATAGAAACTGAAGAAATAAATAAGCATAAGTGTGTGCTGCATAAGTCCAGAACCACTTGTGCAACAACTGCAGGGCCTATACATGTCTGTCCAAAATGTGCAATAACATTCTATGTCCAAATTGACCTGATCATCTTTGGACATGCCATATATAGTATTAATATGATTTTACAAAATGGTGTTGACATCTTTATCAATGATGATGGTCAAACAACACCAGAAGTTTGTATTTTCTACATTTTTTCTTTGCGTGCATCTTGCATTTATGTTAATGTACTTATATTTGTTAATCATAGTTCAATAAAAACAATAAATAAATAAAAACTTCAAGGAGGACACAGTGAACCTTCCTTCTTCCTTCCATAGCCCATTGCGCATTACTGGCTTCTCTCTGCTAATCATGGCCAGAAGCCAGCAATCTGGCAATGGTTACCTGACTCAACTGGTTGGGAAAAAATGTGTAGGACACATTCCCCACTGGCTAACTGAGTTGGCTATGTGACCAATCAGCTAGTTTTTCCCTGGTAATTGTTTTCTTGGCAATCCCTTTCCTGCAGTCATCTAGAGTAATATTGTTGAATTAAATATTAAGCTGGGGGGTGGGGGAGGAGGACGGAAGGTTGCACATGCAAGACAAATCTTCATTTTCCCTTCTCTTTCCACAATAAGTAAAATTCTGATAGTGTTGCCCCTCAAATGTCTTATCAAATTGAGGAGTGTAAGCAAGACACTTAATCTCTTAGCATGCTTGCTTTGTACAAAGCTGTGAATATAGGGAAGATAAATATAGGCTCTGTTTACACCATTAGAAACATTTGAAGACACTTGGGCAGTTTGCATTTGCCCTCAGTGCTTAGCATCCTTTACAGTATTTATTTAGAAATGATGATTTCTCACTTCCCCCACCCAGGTTTCCTTCCCCACTCTTTTAATTAGCACAATTTGGCTGTGCAATTTTAGACCATTGTTGCACATCATTGGCAGCTAGGTTACTGCCTTTAACTACCTAAGGCTTTAACATATGGTTTGTTAGAAAACAAATCTGGCATTATTGACAGATAGCAAAAACACCCTGCAGAAGGTTGCAACAAGAGCATATCAATGTGAGCAACGTTTAAAATAGTTGCTAATGATTGCAGTCTTACTGCAAGACAGAGAGCCAAGGGTTTTGAAAATAACATGGTAACAATAAAGTTAGAAAACCATATCTATGCTCCTATTGGCAAAAGAACTTGTCCCATGTACACACCCCGAACAAGTATAAGGGATCTGTTAGTGCTTCCAATGTTATATTATGTCGGCCACTGGCATTGCCTGTACACAGTTTGTGGTAGCTAAGAAGATTTCAGGTACAGGTAATCCTCAATTTACAACAGTTCATTTAGTGACTATTCAAAGTTACAACAGCACTGAAAAACATGACCATTTTTCACACTTATGACCATTGCAGCATCCCCAAGGTCACATGGTATACATTTGGATGCTTGGCAATTGATTCATATTTATGACCATTGCAGAGTCCCAGGTTCATTTGATCCCCTTTTCCGACCTTCTGGTAAGCAAAGTCAATGGCGAAACCACATTTACTTAACAACCAGGTTACTAATTTAACAACTGCAGGGATTCACTTAAGAAAGGTGGCAAGAAAAGTTGCAAAATGGGGCAAGACTCATTTAGCAAAGAGAAATGTTGGGCTCAATTGTGGTCAGAAATCAAGGGTTTCAAATGAAATTTCTGTTTCTAAAATTCACATTTCTCCCTATCTTATGATCTGGTTTACCAATAAAAAAATGTTTGCACAAGTGTTTGAAGAAAACCTTATGGGAGAAATATATTTTGTGAAAACAAATATCTGTGCAAAACTGTAATAGGAAAGCAGTTCATAATATGCAACCTTTAATATAAACTTGTTTTTTCCTCATTTCTAATTGATACAGAAATAAATAAAATAAGATTTGGAAAAGAAATTGAAAGAAGACAGCTTTGACAGAAGCTCCTATTGATGCTATCACCAACTCTTAATGTCACCATCAAAGTCAACTAAAAGCTATATAGCTTAGACTTGTCTGCCATGTATAGAGGTTTAACTGAAAGGGGAAAAATCATTTCATGCATGACATACTTCATAATGATTCCAGCATATATTTCTGTTCCTAACTCTTTCCATCTCATGAATGGAAAGTCAACAGCTGATATTATTCATTAACTTAATATTTTATTGTAGACATTATTAAATCACTTACCAATGTAACTGATAAAGTTTGAAATGCCACTCAGCAGGTTTTACTTAATTTAGTTTTCAATGTTAAAGGAAACAACTTGCTCGGTAATTTGGATATGCTTCATTATAAGTTTAGATTTTTTTCTCGTGGCTAAGCACTACCTGCCATTGCTTGAGTCAGCAGAAGCATACTCCAACATGAGGTTTACTGCCCACAATTGTGATACCTATTTCATGTTGTCTGTATTAATGGTATCTGAAGCCATGTTAAGGATAGGGATTTTAGTGCCACTCTCTTTAATGTGATAAGAGTGCAGAAGGTGGCAAGTTATTACAGAAGGCTGTTCTGGAATGTTTGGCCATCTGTTCCAGTTTTGTGAAAGGATTATATTTGTGTACGTATGTTTGAAAAGAACTTGACTAACACCTAATATTAGGTGGTAATTTTGAAGAGAAAACTCATAAGTACCATACCTACCTCTCCCTTCTCAGCTGTTTTAATAGTGAGGGTGACCCCAGTCTATTCATTTACTCAATCAAGACCAGAAACCAAATAATCAGTCTCCAAATAATTTATTTGTAAAAGTCTGCAAAACAAGCTGAGTTACATAAAGGTCACATTAGCCATGCTTCTAAGGTGAAACACTCTTTCTCACCTCCCAATTCAGGCTATATTTTCAACCTAGACTATTGGTTACAAAATTGATATCAAGCAATCCATACTAGAAAAAAGTCCTGGTAAAATAAGCAGGTATATAATATCTTAGAAATGTCTTATTTCTATTGAGCTTTGCTCCAAGCTGTATCAAGGGCACAAATTTATTTTCTCACACTAATCCTTCTGGACATTGGTTTAGTATTGTTGCAGAATAGCTCCAAACAGCTGAGAGGCATGATGGAGTTCTATCATGGTGAGATAGAAAAGAATTATGCATACTTCTTTCTTTCCTAACTCCCCATGCATCTCTTGTTTCCACCACTGGTCAGCTGCTATTAAAAAAGGTTTTATTTTTTTTAATTTGGTTTGTCAATTGCTTACAAGATAATAGGTATAAGTAAAAACATAGTTATGAATACATGGATACATATAAGAAAAAATAAAAAAGAAACAATAGGACAGGCACGGCAGGCACTTTGGTGCGCTTATGCACGCCCCCTACAGACCTCTTAGGAAAGGGGTGAGGTCAATAGTAGAAAGTCTAAGGTTAAAAAGGTGCAGGTAAGTTGGACTTGGCTGAGCAATGAAACAAGTTCAGAGGAAAAACCTGGTATGGATTCTTTCGTTGCCCAAAGCAGAATGGCCCTAAAGCAGAGTTCTGACAAATCGACCGGTGTTAGCTTAAGATGGCCAAGAAGTGCCAGAGCCCCAGGGAACACCTGACTCCACCATCAATAGAATTTCCTATGAAAATGTGCAGTAAAGAACAACTTAAGACTGCTTCAGGTAGGAGCTGAATATTAAATAAAGGCAACATCAGGAGAATGTGTCAGAATAAAAAGGTTACTGATGAGTGTTTGTTTCACAGTTAGATGCAGGTGAGGAAAGAATGCTTCAAAACTGAAGGTCATAGAAGCTGGCTTCAGATTTGCTTATTATTTGTTCATTTATTTCAATTTATATGGCTGTCCATCTCCGAATCATGACTCTTGGCAGCTATTTGAGAGATGGATACTTACACTTAATCTAACAGATGCCACATAATTCATCAATTATTGTTGATATTACTCACAAACTTCTGCTTATGACATCTCCTTCTCTGGAAATAGGAAATGGGTGAGAAGAATGGAAAAGTCTATCAGACATAATAAATTAACATTTGGGGTATTTTACCTTAATTGAATCATGCACCTTTTGTTCTCCCCTTAAATTTGAAAACAGCAAGGTATCCCTAGTGGCATTAAGTTCTGTTGCCTAATTTAAGAGAAATTTGTCAATCATACATTCATTTACAACAGGGGTATCAAACTCATGGCATCACGCTGTCATCACGTGATGTATCTTCTTTCCCCCTTCACTAAAATGGGGGTGGACGTGGCCAGCATGTGACACATCCAGCTCAGGAGCCATGAGTTTGACCCCTCTGATTTACAAGTAGCTCTGACAGGAAACCTGCAGACCTCAATGTATTGTGGACTACAACTACCAGAATCCCTTGCTACTGGCCATGTTGTTTAGAGCAGGTGAGAGTTTAAGTCCAAATAATTCAGAGAAAACCAGATTGACTGTCTGCAGCACTTATAACTACTAGAAATTCCACTGAATTAAGTTAGTTACTTGTCAAGAAATCCATTGTACTGTGGTCCCACATTTCATGCATATGTTTTGGCTGTGTGTCAGGTTGATCCCTCTTTCCTTGCTAAAAGAAAAGCAAAGAACAATAAACTTCCCCAGACTCCTGTTTTATGTAGTTTGGGGCAAATAACAAAAAAAATATTGCTCAGAAATGCCATTTTCATTCTGAAAGAAGAGAAGCTGTGTGGAACCTTAAGGGTAATCAGGCACCAATGACAATTTCACCACTACCATTCCAGTTGCACTTCATCTCTGCAAACATACTCTTTCCAATATAAAAAAGCCACCAGAAGCAAATTAAATCATGGTCCTTTTTGGACAGAAAACCTGTTTCCAGAGCTGGGCTGCCGCAGAGTGACTTTTCCTCCCCAATTAAAGTGAACACTTTAAGTACCCTTTTATAAACATAACATTATGGCTCTGAGCAATCTCTTCAGGGAAATAATGGCACTGCTGGAAAACAATGGCAAGAGATCACTGCAAAGGGTGCTAGCTAATGGCTAATTTCTTTTACAACCTTAACAATATAAAAGCAAGGGTCATCCAAGGTGCAAATCTAATTAGAGTTATGTATAGGTGCTGCCTAGTTATCGGTGGCTCGTCTTATATGTCTGCAGATGTGAGTGGTGGTGTATGTATTTACTGCAAATGATTTGTTTTGTCTATTTCACTTCAAAACTGAATTCTACACTCAACAAAGTCTGATTCTTGTTGCTTCAATATCCAGATAACCAATGCAACTGATAAGTGGGAGAGTTTCTATCTATCATATATCCATCAAGTATTTTCCCATCCTGTTACTCAACCACCTGATTCCACCATCAACAGAATTGCCAAATGAGACAAGAAGTTCCCTTTAAAAAGGGAGGAAGGGTGGGAATTGAAAAATAATAATAGGTGGGACAATCTTAACATTATAATAACAGAATAACAGAGTTAAAAGGGACCTTGGAGGTCTTCTAGTCCAACTTTCTGCTCACACAGGAGACAGGAGACCCTATACCATTCCAGGAAGGTAACAAGTCATTCCACTCATTAATTATCCTCATTAACAGGAAATTCATCTTCAGTTTTAGATTGGATCTCTCCTTGGTAAGTTTCCATCTGTTACTTCTTGTCTTGCTCCCAGGTGCTCTGGAGAATAGGTTGACCTCCACTTCTTTGTGACAGCCCCTCAAATATTAGTAGACTGCTATTATATCACCCTTAGTCCTTCTCTTTGTCAGACTAGACATACCCAGTTCCTGCAATCATATCCACATGTTTTAGCCTCCAGTCCCCTAATTATCTTTGAAGATGCTAGTGACACAGTGGTTAGAATGCAGTATTGTAGGCCAACTCTGCCCACAACCTGTAGTTTGATCCTGATGGGCTTGAAATTGACTTCTATCCTTCCATCCTTCCAAGGCCAATTAAATAAGGAACTGGATTGTTTGGGGCAGTATGCTGACATTGCCCAGAGAATGCTGTAAAGTACCATGGAGTGATATATAAGTCTATATAAATGGATATTGCTCTTCTCTGCACTCTTGCTAGAGTCTCAAAATCTTTTTTCTCCTGTGGTGACCAAAGGTGGATGCGGTATTCTAAGTGTGGTTTTACCAAAGCAATACTAACACTTCACATGATCTTGATTCTACTCAATGCTATTAATGTCTGAGCAAAAACTATGGTCAAAAAAGGATTAAACACCTCTTGTCTTTCGAATAGATCACAAACATCAGCTACCTATTCTCCAAATAGTCCTAAATTCCTATTTTGTTCATTTTAAAAAACTTATTATGTAAAGCTGATTAAGGACCGTTTGGAACATTACAGCCATGCTCCCAACAATATGTAAAATCATAATCATAAGGGGAAGGGAGAAAAGTGTATAAAATATCATAAATATATTTCGATTGCAATTTTTAGTTCTGCTATCAAATAAGAATTCTGTTGTTAATTATTACTGTTGCCCACAAATAATCTTCATGACATGTCACATGAACATTTAACTTTTTTCATTTCGTTGCTAAATGGTACTCAATACACACTTCAGTTGTTTCCTCTGTCTCAATTTCCTTTACTAGGAAAAGTGTTAATCTTATTCGGGGGCGATAATGAATATTGCTTTCCAGAATTTATCAATCTAAATTATCAATATTGTTCTCCTTAATAAATATAATGAGGAATTAGATATCAGTGATACCACAGCAATATTTTAACAATGGGCCACTATTAAAATAATCTGACTTTACAGTGCAATGCTGCTGCCTTTGGTTACCCTGTGTTTCTCCTAGGATCATCATTAATATTGTTTCAAATGTTCAGGAGTAGAATGTTTTCCATTCTTGCAGCTGGTAATAAGCCCTCTATATGCACAGAAGGAATTTATTTGTTGAACAACAACTTACAGCAACATCTGTTTGTGTATAAAAGCTTACTTGTCAAGAAGACTATGCATCCCTTGATTGTGTGCATGGGCATATGTGTAGAGACATCAGGAAATGCTCTTTGATTCTTCCATGACATTGCATTTCTGTGCATATTCCAGTGTTTGCACTAGCACAAATAAGAAATTCATATGCAGCTGTTCCTACAGTGGGACTCTATGAAATCTGATATAAACCAATATTTGCAGATATCCAAATTACATCAAATGGCATCTAATGAATTTATAGTATCTGGGGAATTTTCAAAGGCTGGCCAAGTACTGCAGATAGAAAAGTATTGCACAATATATAGCTATAATTTCTCCCTATTTTCTTTCTATAAGGCACTACAAACTATTAATTTCATCGTCTCTTTATCTCTCAAAGTTTGTTTCCATTTGCTCATTTGATTGGCTCTTATCTTCTTCTTATCCTTATATTTCCTAGTATTTTGATTTCCATGCTCTAATTTTAAGATCATATTATAACACATTTTCCAAACACATTCCTATTTTGTTATAGTTTTACATTTATCCTCTAACTGTATCACACAACAACCTTGAAGAATATACTAATGTGGTCATTAAAAGTCAACAAGGACTTGATGGCACATAATCGTTATTGCACAAACTGAGATCAAGTTAGAGCTAAAATAACAGAAATAACAAAAATAACAGAATAATAGAGTTGGAAGGGAGCTTGGAGGTCTTCTAGTCCAGCCCTTTGCTCAAGCAAGAAATCCTATAACATTTTAGACAAAAGGTTGTCCAATCTTTTTTTAAAAAAACCTCCAGTGTTGGAGCACCGACAGATTCTGGAGGCACATTGTTCCATTGATTAATTGTTCTAATTGTCAGGAAATTTCTCCTTAGTTCCAGGTTGCTTCTCTCCTTGATTATTTAGTCCATCCATTAGTTCTTATTCTGTCCTCAGGTGCTTTGGAGAATAGCTTGACTCCTTCTTCTTTGTGGTAGCCCCTGTGATATTGGAATACTGCTATTATGTTACCCCCAGTCCTTCTTTTCATTAAACTAAACATACCCAATTTCAACAACCATTCTTTATATGTTTTAGCCTCCAGTCCTCTAATCATCTTTATTGCTCTTCTAAGAGAATCAAAGAGTTGGAAGGGGCCATTTAGTTAATGCAGAAATATAAATTATAGGATCCCAGAACTATGTATCTTTAATCTCTGTTAAAACAGTCTATGTTTCTGTGGTCCTAGGAGTCAAAATATGACAGCACATAATCACATTTCTGTTTAAATACATGCAGTAAGGGATATATTTGATTTATAATCAAATTGTACTTAGTATTAGGAAGTCCCCCCCAAACTTTAATTAGACTCTATTATTTTGTGTCCTGTGCTTTAGAATGATAGAAAAACTTGTCCTTCTACAAAATATCTTTTCAGGTAGTTGAATAATGTCAACCTCACTCAGTCTTTATTTCTCAAGGCTAGAAATGCACAGTTGCTACAATCTCTCTTTGCAGTATGGTCCCTTGACCATACTTACTACCTCTCAGAATTCCAGGCCTGCTGTACCTGCCTTCAAATGTGGTGCCCCAAACTGGACATAGCAGTTGAGGTACGTCAGAACAGAATAAATTGGATCAATTAACTTCCAGTGATTTGGAAATGATATTTCCATGAATGCCTCTTAAAATGGTGTTTGCCCTCTTTTAAAAGATACTTCATACTGCTGACTTGCATTCCATTTGAAATCAACTATACTTTGCAATTGATCTTTATTTCACAAGCAAAGACATTTGCTTTTTCATTTTGTTGCTTTCAATCCATTTCTCGAAGCATTTATTTCTATATTGTAGAATATTACTAAACTTACCTAGTTTTGTGTAATTTGAAAATCTTTCAAATAAAAAGTAGAAGACCCAGCCCCTACTTAAGGAACCCACTCCAGTTTAATGGCCTACTTCTTTCTAGGATGACTCTTTCATTATTGAATAGCTCTTATTATTAGCAAGCTTCTCTTTGTGAAGACTTAAAAGCCTTCTTTCTAAAATTGTTACTCATATGCCTCTATGCTGAACAAAACTAAATTTTGTATCTTCTACTTTATAAGTTTTTGGGAAATCACCCACACGCATTCTTTAATATTCTCCAAACATGTCCAACTCTTGTTGAGTTGTTCCTCATCATTTTGGTCAATTGTTTTAGCTGTTGGCCTAAAAAGGTCCAAAGGAATGACAGAATCATTTAAAATATTTTCACACAGCAGAATTACAAACAGAATTGGTAACCTGTGATTCTCAAATAGAACAGGTTCCTTTCAGTCGGGCTTTTTTGAGCTTAGAGTCCACCAAAAAGAATGAGGGGACTGCAACTGAGAAGTTTTTAATGTGACGTGTTTGGAAAGATGACATTCTGGTGTAAAACAAGCTGGCACCAAATAAGGGGTGTTACTTGTTCAGATGAATAAGGATATAAAAGAGGGGATTTCAGCTTCATTTAATCCATAAGCATTTTGCTGACTTTTCTGACTTTGCCAGAGTTTCCTTCATTATTTCTTCTCTGCCTGAGAAACCACTGAGACAACTCTTCCTTGCCCCCACTCTATTGTGCTGTGAGCCAGTATACAAATGCCCTAGTATCAACATTTATCAAACAGAATAAAAATAAACTGTAATGGGATAAGCAATACATCAAAAAGCACATGTAATGGCCCATGAAGATAAAGGTAGAAGAAGATGATGTTTGAAAACTCTGATCATGGATAACATTTCAGCCACAGAACATTATTAAAGGGCTAGTACATTTGAGCTGGGAAAATCTTCATAGCTATAAAGAGTAGCAAAGAACATTTTCTAAATCTCTTTACTGCCATTCAGGGTTCATTCATTTTTTTGCAATCCAGATATTGTAACCTTACTTGTTTGTGTGTGGGTACCTTCAAGATAGTCTGGACTCTTTTGGTACCTTCAAGTCAGTCTGTGCGTATATGCATAATTATGTATATATGTATGTATGTATGTATTCATGTTCATGTAGTATATATTGGAATTTGAGAACTGTATGCCACAAAATTTTATTTTAAAATGTGCTGATTAATGTACATTCAAAGTGACAATAACGTTATTCTAAGTTTCCTGGTAAATACATGGACAAAGCCAGGCAATTTTCTTGGCAACATTTTTCAGAAGTGTTTTGCCATTGCCTTCTTCCTAGGGTTAAGAGAGAGCAAGTGAATCAAAATTATTCATCTGGCTTCATGCCTAGGACTGGCATCTCCTGATTTCTAGCCTAGTGTCTTTAAACATTATAGCAAACTGGCTTTTAATCATTTATTATAGCTACTAAAAAGTGAATGAAATTTGACTGCAATGGATGTGTGGATCCAAATGGATACTATATACAGTATGCATTACAGTAGTCATTGTAGAAGTCCATAGGGTAGTCATTTGGTCTACTGTAGATTAGACCACCAAACACTTGTTCAAGGTAAGACATATTTCTAGGGCCACAAATGCTAAGTATTTAACTACTCATTTAGTTTTGGCCTGAGACTTGTCCACTGAAGACATGTCGAAAGAGACTAAATCAATCAATCTGAGACTAATTTTTGCCTACTTTAGGTAAAAATTGGATGATTCACTACATTATATATATTTTGCTATAATAAAGAACATTGGGATTAGGGTAATATTTAATAGATGATTGTTGCTATATCAGATTCAGCTTATACTAGACGTTATTAAATGAGGTGCAAATAAGAATCCACTCTTAAATGTTAGAAGTTCATTTTCTATTCCCTCATTTTTTTCTATTTATAATCCTTTGAACTCTGGCATCAAGGGACAATATTTTATAACTTTTGATCAAAATTTCAGTAAGATCCTTTGTAGTCTTTAATAGTCAAGTGCCAATGTTGGAACTAAGTAATATCAGATAGATAAGTATAAACTTTGTGAGTCTATGATTGTGATTGTGAATTTTATGGATTCCACTAAATTATTCACTTGAGAAGAATTCAAGAGTTTCCTTATTACATTACATGTATAATGTATAGCTGAAATGGAAAAGTTTGTAAGGAAATATTTTTCTATCCATAATTGAAGTGATACTGACCAGAAAATTGACAAAATTTTGTATATTTCAGACCAGTTTATATTGTTCCTTTGTGGCTGTCAGATGGCAATTCAGTGTACAGAAAGATTTCCTATAATGTCACAGTTAGATGTACAGATAGCATGTGCTAACACATGCAGTCATATAATGGGATATTTTTTCTATGAACAAGATGTATCACCATTAACCTAGAAAATCTAGCAGCATTCACACAAATGTATAGAATCTTGGGTGATAGAGGCAGAATGAACTGGGGAAGTTATTCACTCTTTGTCAGTTCCAATTGCCCACTGAAACAGAGATGCAACAGACTGAATGTCAAACCAGGTACTATTATTTTCTGTAGTACATTTATTTCCCTTTCCAGAACATCTTGGGACTACAATGTACACAACTAGATCATGAGAAGAAAGATTGAAAGTAAAGTACATTTATACATGCCTATTGTGCTTGCAGATTTTCCTCCGTGTCATAGATGTATGTGTATGTGTCTCTATGCATAATGGTTATCCTTTGAGAGCTGGATACAGTGAAATTTCATTTTAAGTATGCTGATTAGTGTACATTTAAAATGACAATAAATTCTATTCTATTCTATTCTATTCTATTCTATTCTATTCTATTCTATTCTATTCTATTCTATTCTATTCTATTCTATTCTATTCTATTCTATTCTATTCTATTCTGGTGTCATGGTGTCTGATGAGAAGTGGGAATTGCCTTAGGAAACAGGAGGAAGAGATGCAAACTGTACAACTGGCATGTAAAAGATATCTCAGTTCGCAGAAACACAAGTGGCATTGAAACTGTTTCAGAAGGGATCCTCCCTAGTTTTCCAGATAGCAAAAGGACTGTAAGGGAGAATATTCGCTTGATGTAATCTTAGTACAATTTAGTTCTTGGTTGTGTTTCTTGTCTAGGCTAACTTGCAGGGTACCTGCAAGTCTTGCAAACTGATGTGTTAGGGAGAGAAAAAGAAAAGGAGGAGGCACGTAGTGACTTTAAGGAGGCATGTAGAGCTGAGCATTGTACTTTTAAGGCAGTAAACATTCCCTCACTGAGTGATTCTTAATTTATTTAGTTTGCCAATCTAGCTTCACTAACTACTGTAGCATAAAAATAGTTGTAATAGCAGTCCACTTGACCAGAATTAAGGAAATGTTTCAAACCTTAAGAAGGTAAAAAAAGAAAATGAAAAGGGGTAGTTATGTTCAGCAATTTTTTAAAAAAGTTTTATTGTTTTTAAGACAAATATAAACAAACACAACATAAAAGCATCAAACCAACTTCCATATATGTGCGTACAGTGTGTCGGTTGGTTTACAAATTGTTTTGTGCTTCCACTTCTTAGTCTTCAATTACAATTGCATTGTATATGTTCTCATATTGTCAATCAAATATTCCTAAATCCATTAATATCATTGTTAATCAATCATTTGACTATACTATTATTCATTCATGTTTTACAAGTTAATCCATATTTTACTTAATTTGTTTTATGACAGTTCATATTATCATCTCAAATCTATCCTATAATCATTTTGTAGATATAATAAAAAATACATCTTTATATATTCATTATGTTCTAAAAATCTGTATATTTCATTACCATGTTTTATTATCTAACCATTGATAGAATAGATCCCAAATTTTATAAAATTGTTTATCTTCTTGTTCTCTGATTTCAAATGTCAATCTACTCATTTCAGCACATTCCAATATTTTCTTAATAGCTTCCTCCTGTGTTGGTATTTTCTCATTTTTCCAGTTTTTAGCAAATACAATCCTAGCTGCTGTTAATACATTTACAATCAAACATTTCAATTCTTTACTATATATTTCAGGTAAAATTCCCAATAAAAATATCTCTGGTTTCAAGTCTATATGCTTTTTTGTCATTTTTTCCAATCTTGTGTGGATTTTAGTCCAATATTTTTTGGCATCTGCACAAGTCCACCACATATGGTAATATGAGCCAGGTACCTGATGACATTTCCAACATTTTCCAGATTTGTTCTTGAACATTCTTGCTATTCTTGTTGGGGGGTAATGCCACCTGTAAAACATTTTATACAAATTTTCTTTATATGTGTTGACATTGTCATTTTATAATTTTGAGACCACAATTTTTGCCATTTCTCTAGATCAATCCCATATCCAAAATTCTTCCCCCAAGCAATCATTGTTTCTTTGACTTGTTCTTCTAGTTTAATTTCTAATAAATATCCATGCAATTTTTTAATCACCTTTTCATCAGTACCTGTCAAAATCTTATCTAAATCATTCAGTTTATCATAGAAACCCTGTTTTAGAATCTTTATCATACCTTGAATGTATTTGCGCATATGAAAACCAATTCATCTTTATACCTTGTTCCTCTAGTTTTTGCATAGATTTGAGTTCACCCTTTTCATTCAATATTTCACCATATCTAACTGTTTGTTCCTTTTTGTATATCATAGGATAAGAAAATGCTTCAATAGTCGATAGCCAGACCGGAATTTTCAAATAACATTGCCTTTTAGTCTTCTCCCAATTTAACCACAGAGACTCCCACATATAATGTCTTCTAAAATACCCCTGTGTTTTAGTTCCTTTATACCATAAAAAAGCATGCCACCCGAGCAACAGATCATGTCCTTCTAATGTCAACAATCTAGCATTTCTTAATGTTATCCATTCCATAACCCACATCAAATTTGTAGCTAATTCCCAAATTTGTAGCTAACTCCCAATTAGGCAAACCAAATCCTCCTCTTATTCTAGCATCTTGCAAAAGTTTTAATTTGATTCTTGCTTTCTTACCTTGCCATATATATTTCAACACAATTTTATTTAAATCTTCAAAGTAATCTTTTCCAAGCCGAATTGGAATTGTTTGGAACAAATATAAAATTCTGGGTAATATATTTATCTTGATTGTTGATATTCTTCCTATTAATGACAGTTGTAAGTTTTCCCATTTTGCCAAATCTAGCACTATCTGCTGCTTAAGTTTAATATAGTTATTCTCTTTTAGTGTACTACATCTTTCTCTGTTCTTGCCGTGTGAACATTAAACCTTCTGGAATCAGCCATCTATAATTCACCTCTTTTTAAAGTAGAATTTTAGTCAGGAATCGGTATTCTCTTCTCATCTCTCTCACTCTTCTGGGTACTTATTTCAGGACCACAATCTCCTTATCTTTATATTTTAATGTTTTCTCTCTTGCCACCTGCAATATTTGCGTTCTAATGGCTTTCTTTGTAAATCTGATGTGAACTTCTCTTGGTAAGCTATTTCTCATTGCATACCTTGTGAAGATTCGAAAAACCTTGTCTATTCCATCCATCATCTTCTCTTTGTTATTTCCAGAGCTTCAGCCAAGATTTCTATCATTATCTCAGCTAAGTTTTGTCCCTTTTCTTCCTCTATGTTTTGGAATCTGAGATAAAATTCTGATCTATCCATCTCCCATCTCACCATCCCACTTTTATCTTGTTCAACCATTGTTAATCTGCCATCAATATCTCCAATATTCTTATCTTTTTGTTTATCTTCTTCAATTTTTTGTAATCTCTCATCATACTTCATCATCATTTGTTGAATATTCTCCACCTTTTCATCAGTTTTTTTCTATTCTCTTTTCAATATTCTCTGTTGCTTATATGCTTTGAATTTCTTGCATTATCATCTGCAGTGTCACCTTTTCCTGTTCTTTTTCTTGTCGTAACATCATCTGTATTGAGCGTTGTCCTCCAGATGGTGAAGAGGAAGAAGTAGGAATTGAAGAACCAGCTGCTGTTAGTTTCCTGCTCATTTCAGACAATTCAAAATCTTCAGGTTCTTCTAGACCTTAATCCTCATGAAATAACCAATTGTAATTCCAAGTAAAAATAGTGGAAAAAAAGAAGCAAGATAAAAAAAAAATTCTTCAGGTTCTTGTATACCTTAATCAAATTGATTAGTTAAATAACAGTAAAAACTCAAAGAAGGAAGAAAAAAACCATGAACAGAAAAAGGAAAAAATTGTTAAATCTTGTAGAAGGCAGAAAAATAACAAGTAAAAAACTAAAGAAGAAGAAAAAAGTTCTTCAGGTTCTTCAACACCTTAATCCAATTAAAAAGTCTCAGCCCCCCCCCAAAAAAAAAAACCAATATGGAAAGTAAATAAAAAAAAATACAGGGGAGGGAGAGAGAAAAAAGACTACTCCCTTAAAAAAAAAAGAAGGAAAACATTAATACTAAGACTTTTCCTTTAAAATAAAACACAAAAGTAAAAATTAGGCTCCAAAAACAAAAAGAAAGACAAAAGCAAGTTCCAAAAGGCCAAAGATCCAAATGACTATTTCAAATAATAAGCTGATAAGGAGGGGGTGTGAGGAATAACTCAGCTTAAAAAAGAGAAAAAGAACACACTGCACCTATTTAGTTATCCAAGGCTTTTGTTAAGTTTTATAGCTCTCTTCTCTAGAGTCTTATCGTCTTTTTTCTGTATACTTCAACACCAGACTCCAGATACTGATAGAAACTCAGAAAAGCACCTGCAGTAATACTTTCCCATGCTCTTCCCTCTATCTTATCAGACAGGTTCAAAGTCCTTGAAAAGAAGTCTGAATTCTTTCTCAGCTTTGTCTGGTTGAGAGAGAAAAAAAGAGAAACAATATTTCTAAGCTTCTAGTTGGCAGTGTTACAAAGTTTCCTCTGTTTTCACTTTCCCCCTCCTTTTCCAAACAAATTATTATAAAAATTAATTAAAGAGGAAAAGGGGTTTAGAGGAAAAAAAAGCTAAAAGGGAATCTCTAGCCTAAAATATTATAAAGACAAAAAGGAGAAGAGACAAAAGAGAAAAAATAAGGTAGAAAAAAAAGACCAGTCCAGTTTAGAGTAAAAAATCATATGTGAAGAGTCCAGCAAAAAAGAGAGAAAAAATTAATTTGACTTCTCATTTAAAATCACTGCTTAATCACTTCTGTCTGAGATTTTACAGATTCTTTCTTTTCCTTAGGGTGTCCTTTTAAATCCTAAAGTAAAGAAAAAATTCTCACCAAACCGGCACACTTTCTCTTTCCGTTCTCTTTTGTTTTGGAGCTGTCCCAACTTCAGCAGCTTTAATGGTTGCCTCTTTGCCACTGGCAAAAAGAGCTTCTCCTGGATCTACCAGGGACTTTTCAATATCCCTGGGATTGACAGGATGTGCTCTTTACATTCATTGTCTCTTTGGGACAGTTTAGATCCATTTGGACCGTCCAGGAGCAAAGATATCAGCAGCGATCTCAGACTTCCAAGATCACATGCCGTATCATCGCGATGCCAGCTCCGCCCTCCCCACATTCAGCAAAATTGAGGAAAAAATACTGAAGGAGCTAGTTTATTCTGAATAAGTAATATCAGACCTGCATTAATTCTCCCTTCTTTCTTTTGTAGAATTATTTGTCCCAACAATCCTGGAACCTTAGGCATATACTATCTCTCAATTTTTCACCAATTCTTCTCACAATTTTCCCATGACTTCATTGTTAAAAAGCTGTGTGTCCATGTTAGATATATTAGAAACTGGTTCATAATGTTACTTAATAGCTCCATAATAGTCTGGAAGAAATTTTCAGAAGAGGGCTATAGGATATTATCTTTGCCCTTGGAACCATCAACATTTTTATAAAGGACCTGCAGGAGGGAATTGAAGGATTTCTCATGAAATGTGTAGATGAGTTGAGAGGCCATCAATATAAAAAAAAGCAAAAACTTGAAAGCAGAAGTACCCAACTTCTTCCATAATCTAGATTGGTCAGTCTGTGTTTGCAGTCTTGTGTCCAATTCTAGATGATATATTTTAAATAGAGTGCTACCAAACTGAACTGCATCCAAAGAATAATTCTGAGAAATTCAAAACCAAATCCTTTGGCAGCATTGGGCAAAATTCAAAAAATCAGGGGATATGATTGTTTTTGAACCTTCCAGAAGGCTACAAGAAGTTGTGACAATATCATCAGCAGGGGCTATTTTTGGCTCTTTATTCTCATCTGGTTTGTAAAACACCTCCAAATTACAGCACTGATTTTCATCACAAAATGGTCAAATTTCAGTCCATGTCAACCCATAAAAGAGGCCAGGTCCACACCATATTGCAGAATCTGTGGAACAAGCAAGCTTTAATTTTGAAAATGTTATCCAAATAATCACTGAATTCTGGCAGCACAGTCTTGGGATGCTGGTAAGCAAGTTTGTGTACCAGAGCATGCCATGAAGCATGTAAGCTTCAGGTTGTCTATCTCAGTCCCACAGGAAAAAGCTGAAAGACCTTGTTAGTCTGGAGAAGTGAAGATTAATAGCTATCTTAAGGTATTTAAAAAACTGTCATGAGGAAGATGAAGTAGAGCTCTTTTCTATCGCTTCAAGGAATGGAACTAGAATCAATAGACAGGAACTGCAAGAAAACATTTTGGTTAAATATTAAGATAAAGCATCTAAGTAAAGAAATAGCTGAGCATTAGAACAGAGTGCCTTATGGATTTCGATGGAAAAAGATTCTACTTCTCTTGGCATATTTAAACAATGACTGGAGACCCATATGCCATGGCTTGCAATGCAGATTTTGCAATAAAAGGTGGATTGGATCAGATCAATGTTTCTCAGCCTTGGCAACTTTAGGATATGTGGACTCTCAGGATTCCCCAAATAGCATGCTGGCTGGGAAATTCTGTGTCTTGAAGCCGACAAGTCTTAAAGTTGTCAAGGTTGAGAAACATAGCACTAGATGTTATCAAGGATCCCTTCCAATTCAGTGATTCAATATTTCCATAGCTCTGAAGTGTTCTCAGGCTTTGAGCTGATTCTGCCCATGCAAATGGACCATTGGCTATCAAATCTAATAGGTATCCTATTTCTCCTGGGATTTCACTGAGCAACAATAGGATTCTTATTGCATTGTAGTTTGTTCATTGTCTCCTCTGAAGTTGCCACTCACTCCGATAGTTTAGGTGTGGATCCATTTGATTTTTTGGAGAGATGCCTAAGAGATTTTGTGGTATAGAAGTTGTTTGGTAATTTATATTTCACTGAATACAAAGTCAGTGTAGTATGATTAACTAAGATATTTTAGCAAATTGCTTATGTCACCTGAAACTTTTCCCTCAGTGCTTTGAGATTCTATGGATTCAGGAATCAGTCCTCTAGGAACCTGCTTCCTCACAAACCTTTCACTGGCTGAAGAGGTGGTGGTTCAACCAGATTCCCATCAGTATAATTTTTGATATATAAAATGTGAGGAGCAACAGTGGTATTGGAAATGGACCCTAAGTGTGCCCATGCAGGGATGTGAATGGGGAAATGTAGGACAGTATGATTGGATAAAAGTAAACAAAGCAAGTTTTCTCACCTAATGGTTTCAATGGGCTTTTATCTTTTCACTGGAGTGGAATACACACATAGTTTAAAGTTCTAAAGTGCAGCAGAGTTAGTGAGAAATGTGTGGCCTTTCTTTAATTCAAGAATTTCTGTCTATATGCACAATAAAACATGATTGCCAAAAGGGGAATGTTCATTTTTTGCATGCAAAGGCAGTACACCTGAACAGAAATGATGAGAATTAACAACAGGAGATCCATCTCACTATCCCATTCTCTTTCTGAACTTGCCTGAAGCATCTGGCTGTCCAGCACCAGTAGAGAAAGTATTGGGAGAGATGGATCATTAATCTGACAGCAGGGCCATTATCTTGTTCTGTTTTTCATTTGCTACAAAACAAAATAGTTATGCAGGAACAAAATCGTTTCCTAGAACTCTTCTTTTTCTCTTCCACATAAACATATACTGTATGAACATATGTGCAGGCAAAGAGTACCCATAAGTAATTATAGGATTCACTTGTGTTTAGTACACCATTCAATATTATCTGCTTATAAGTAAGAAAATAAAGATCCTGATCTTAAAAAAAAATCTTCAGTTTAGTATCAGTTTGGAAATTAATTGTTTTTGCCTGGATATAGCTTTACTCTGATTATCAGAGTAAGAAGGTACTGAAAATGTCATGCAGGATGAGCTTGATTGTTTCCAACCTTTGGGCAAAATTAAGAAGATATAGTGCCTTGTTCTACTTTCATCATTTGGAACCAGATGATCATTCTACAATAAGCAATGTCTCCAGATGTATCAGATTACAAATCTCATTACTAGCTAACAGGATCAAGATCTAAATTGTTGGATAATCAAAGAGGTGTTGCTCAGCATCAGGGTACCTGGTGAAAGAATTTATCTAATAACAGAACATTTCAGGACACTCAACTCCTCCATTTATCAAATTGTTGGATCTTTTGATTTCCTGTTTCTGGTTCCAGTCAGATGCCCTGTAAACCTTCCATGATTTCCCCAAATGAAGTTTTTGGCATCCTAGATATCCAGTCTGCCATAGTTCCCCCCCATTTGTGTGTCTCTCCTCTCTTACTCACACACTCATTCTGATATTACCAATGTGCATATGCCATGTATAAACACTACAGGAAAGCAAGCTTCAAATAATCATGTGCATCACTGAATTAAGCCTCATTTTCAGCTTTAAATAGCAATAGTATAGCAAAGAAATTTGCTTGTGATTTCCTGGATCTGGGGAACCACAGTGGAAATTAGTTTTTGAATGCTGGTTCTGACTAAGTTCTTCTGTTCAAATTATTCCCTCCCTTGACCTAATCTGTCTTGACTAATTATGAAGTTAAATGTTTACTCTGTGGGGGAATATATAAAATGTATTCATTCATTTATGTATTAATTCAACATATGTAACTCAAACCAGTGACCCTGGGCAGCCAAATAGCAGTCAAGAGAAATTATAAAAATCATTGTCAGCATAACTAGAAATGGGACCCATCACACATGAAGGACTGCAGGCTCAGGTACATAACCAGGTTTTCAAAGTCTTCTGAAAGGCCAGCAGGGGCCATCCTAATTTCAGGATGGAGGGTGTTCCAGGGGCTATTGCAGAAAAGGCAAGCTTCCAGGTCCTTCCAGCCAACATTCTGACATTGTCTAGTTCAGGGCTGTCAAATTCCAGGCCCCTGAGTCGGATGTGTCACACGCTGGCCATGCCCATGCCCATGCCCATGCCTCATTTAGCAAAGGGAAAATAGTCCCGATACATCACATGATTCTGTCTTGATGACGTGAGTTTGATACCCTTGGTCTAGTTGCACCCAAACAAACTTCATAAACATAGGAGTTTCTCTAATGTAGACACTGAGGTGCAGGACTAAATGCAGTCCCCCCTCTCAGTATAAGCATACTCACAAATCTGACAGGATATGAGTCTGAAGGGCAATTGAAAGAAATTTAGGAAATGTTTTGCTACTACAAACATGCATGTATTTATTTAGCAAATTCACATAGCTGCCCATCTGATAAAAAGTAACTGAAAACTTACAAACAGAAAAACTGTTAAAGCCACATCATAATATAACGCCCACATCAGATATGAATAACAACAAAACAAAAACAGAAATAAAGGAATGCCTCTTAATATCCCCGACTCTCTTCAATAGCCCATAACAGATATCAGCACTTAAGAGATAAAGAGATGGCTAGGTCTATTCATAAGCAAATATCTTCACTCAAGATCCTTCAAGGCAAAGCCACTAAGCCATAATAGGAATTGCCCAAAGCCCTTTCATTACATCACTCAGCAAGATTCAACCAAGCTTGGGACTCAAAAGACAACCTATAAATTTACCCCTGCATGGCCCCATGGGAGTCTGACGACCAGTCAGGATACATTTCTTGCCACGGGAACAGGAAGCAAGTTCAAAACCCAACAGTGGTTATAAATCTCTCTCCCTCTCTCACCCGTGTGCTCTTTTTGCCCTCAAATCTTGTGATCCTGTTTGTTCTGGACTAGCAGGCTCATAGCCTGCAAATTTGATTGGCCCGCTGAAAGCCGATCGTGATTGGTTGCCATAGACTGATGCGATTGGCCAGTAAACGGGCTGCCGCGATTGGCCCTGCCAAGAGCGGCAAACTCAAATCGCCTTCATTGGCTGCCTAGCCGCAGCCAGCCCTATATAAGGGGCTGCTGCAGCTGGGGTTAGTTGCTCAGATCTGAAGTCACAAATAAAGAGCTTTAGTTACTATCTGAGTCTTGCCTCCGTTCTTGAACCGTCCTCCCAGACTTAACACTGGCGACGAGGATGGGATGCGGAGGCAACAGAAGCTATTAAATTGAGCTAGCCGAAGGAGCACGTGGCTGACAGAGAGCAATGACAGCGACATGGCCAGCAGTGCTATACCACCCGCACCATTCGATCCAGCTAGCGAAGATTGGGACTCATACATGGACAGATTTCAAATGTTCCTGGAGTCCAACAACCTCAAAGATGCCACGCCCAGCAAGAAACGAGCCGTTTTTCTAACCCATTGTGGACCAGCCATTTTTAAGATGGCTAAAGCCTTAGCCAAGCCAGCTGAAGTTAAAACCATGGATTGGGACACCCTTGCTCCCATCCTGCGCAACCATTACGCCCCAGCCATTCCAACTCTCATTCACAGGCATGAGTTCTACCAGAGGGACCAACGTGAAGGTGAGAGCATTGGGGATTTTGTGGCAGACCTGAGGAACCTGGGTGATTTGTGTGGCTTCGCCAACCTCGAAGAAGCCATGAGAGATCGCATCGTCCTTGGCCTCAGAGAACCAACCGTCCAGAGCAAGATCATGGCCAAGGGAGACATCTCGCTTGCAGATGCCATAGCAGATGCCACAGCAGCTGAAGCCACTCGTAAATTGGCAGCACGAATACGTCGAACCAGCGGGACCAACCGCCAACCCACCAACGATGCTGGGAAACCTTCAGACAAGTACACATCAACCACTCATCACGAAGACGTCGAGTCATCCTCAGACAGCGAGGAAGAAGAAGTCCACAGACTCCGGTCAGAACATGAGCAACGGGACCAGCGGGGTCGCAAAGCCAACTACCAATGCGCCGGATCCGGGGGAAACCATCCCCGATCCGAATGTAGATTCTTAGATGCCATATGCCATTTTTGCGAGAAACGGGGACACATCGCGAAGGTATGCAGAAACAAGAGAAATTCCAGCCCCAGATGGAGAGGGAGCAGCCCAAAGAGAAACGATGGCAATGCCACCATGCAGAGGGACCACCCTAGCAACCAGTGGAACTGGTACAGCAGACCCCAAAGGTTTAACGACGCCCCCAGATGAGAGGAGGCTCATCAAATCATCACCATCGGCCACGCTTCATCACTTGATGCTAAAAAGATCCGAGTAGAGGTCACAATTGAAAACAAACCGTGCAACACGGAAGTCGACTCTGGGTCATCACTATCCATGGTATCCTGGAGAACACTCAAGCAGCTAGTCCCCAACATCCGACGCCAAGACCTCAGCAGTCAGAGACTCATACTGAAAGACTATCAAGGCAACCGGATTCCAGTCGCAGGTACCCACCATGTGCAGGTCTCGTTCAAGGGACATAAGGCAATTCTACCACTCACCATCATAGACCGAGACCGGCCAAGTCTATTGGGTCTTCAGTGGTTCGCGCCATTAGGAATCGGAGTGGCTGGCATCCATCATACTGAAGACAATGACTGGGAGGCGGCTCTCATCCACGACTTCCAAAAAGTGTTCAACAAAAGCCTAGGCAAGTACAAGGGGTCCCCTATTTCATTTAATCTTCGCCCCGACATAGCACCCATTCGTCTAAAGCCACGCCGAGTTCCCTTTGCTCTTAAATCCAAAATTGACGAGCAACTGGACAAATTAATTGCGCAAGGCGTGTTAGAACCTATTGACCACGCCCGATGGGAGACACCAATCGTCACCCCCATAAAACCTGATGGGTCCATAAGAATCTGCGGTGACTACAAGGCCACCCTCAACCACGCGCTACAGCAGAACACCTACCCAGGACCAGTTGTTCAACATCTCCTGCATTCACTTGGGGGTGGCAAAATATTCACAAAATTAGATCTGGCCCAAGCGTATCAACAGCTACCAGTTGATCCCGAGACTGCAGAAGCCCAAACTATAGTCACACATCGTGGTGCATTCAAATGCAACAGGCTCCAGTTTGGTGTAAGCGTAGCCCCAGGCATCTTTCAAAGCCTGATGGAGAGACTATTACAAGGGATAAAAGGGGTCATGCCCTATTTTAATGACGTATTAATAGCAGCACCCACAAAAAACCAATTAGAAAAACGTCTCAGAACAGTCCTACAGAGGTTCAAAAACGCTGGCCTCAAGGTTAAGAAGGAAAAGTGCCAGCTTTGCACAGAAAGGGTGGAGTTTCTTGGCTACCTCCTTGACAAGCAAGGAATCCACCCCACAGAAAAAAAATTGGCAGCTCTCAAAAACGCCCCAAGACCCAAAAACAAAACCGACCTCCAAGCCTTCCTGGGACTTATTAACTTTTATAACATCTTCCTACCCCAGAAGGCGACTGTTGCTGAGCCCCTTCATAGACTACTTG
Organism: Pseudonaja textilis; assembly: GCF_049901715.1. Lineage (NCBI taxonomy): Eukaryota > Metazoa > Chordata > Lepidosauria > Squamata > Elapidae > Pseudonaja > Pseudonaja textilis. The sequence goes on along the minus strand of NC_141990.1, from coordinate 64,495,954 downwards.
ATAAAAGGGCATCCTGGAATTGGGGACGTCGGGAGGAACACACCTTCCAGCAAGTAAAAGACCTCCTTACCTCAAAGGCAGTACTAATTCAGTATAACGAGACACTACCTTTGACTGTCACGTGTGATGCCTCACCATTTGGGGTAGGGGCCATCCTGAGCCACGTCCTATCAAACGGCTCAGAAGCACCAATTGCATTTTTTTCACGAACTCTATCAAAAACAGAAAGAAACTATAGCCAATTAGATAAGGAAGCCCTTGCTATTGTCTCTGCAATAAAATGATTTCATGAATATGTTTATGGGAGACCGTTTTCTATTATAACGGATCATAAGCCACTACTTGGGATCCTGGTGGGTGACAAACCTACTCCACACATTCTCTCCCCCAGAATGACGCGATGGTCGGAATTTCTTGCTGCCTACGACTATCAATTAAAGTACCACCCGGGGAAATCTATTCCCCCCGCAGATGCCTTGAGCCATTCACCGCTACCTGAGCCACAGGAAGACCCAGCTCCCACACTCCCTGTACTGCAAATAGAGACAATGCCATCGCCTCCACTAACGGCTCAAGACATCGCTTTTGAAACCAAAAGAGACTCTTGTTTGGCACGAGTTCTTGGCTGGGTGGAGAGGGGATGGCCAGATTACAACACTAAGGAAATGGTTAAGCTGTTTAAAAACAGACAAACGGAACTTTTTTCACAAAAAGGGTGCGTTTTGTGGGGAGACCGAGTTGTTGTACCAACTAAGTTACAAAAAAGGGTCTTGCAAATGCTACACGACGGACACCCGGGCATCGTGTGTATGAAAGCGCTGGCAAGAAGTTACGCCTGGTGGCCAGGTATAGACAAACAAATTGAAACCTGGGTCGCCTCTTGTAACAAATGTCAGGAAAACCACTCAGCTCCACCTAAAGCCCCACCAACAGAATGGGAAACACCCAGGGGTCCTTGGTCTCGCATTCATATTGACTTTGCGGGACCTACGAGAGGCCACACTTTCTTAATAACTGTTGATGCCTACTCAGACTGGCTTGAGGTCAATAAAATGAAATCAACCACTACTGAGGCGGTCATTAAAAAACTGAACAGACTCTTTGCCACACACGGGTTACCAGATGTCCTGGTCTCTGACAATGGGCCCCAATTTACTGCCTTAGTCTTTGAACAGTATTTAGCGGAACGGGGCATCCGACACGCACTCACATCGCCGGCTCATCCTGCGGCGAATGGCCGGGCTGAACGAATGGTTCAGTTTATGAAAAAAAACCCTACAGAAAATGGATCAAAGCAACATCCATGACAAAGTCACTAGAATGCTGCTCCTACAACACATCACACCAAACAGCATGACCAACAAGTGCCCAGCTGAACTCCTGATGGCCAGGAAACTCAGATCGCCTCTAGATCGTTTGCACCCTGCCTACACCCCGGAAAAGCCCCTGGGTTCCAGCAGCAAGCACCGTGTTTTCAAGGTAGGAGACCTTGTTTTCGCAAAAAATTTTTCTGGGGATCCCCTTTGGATTCCTGCCCAGGTAACTCAAGTTACGGGCCCCCGCTCCTACCGTCTACTCACCACTGATGGCAGACCATGGAAACGCCATATTGACCAACTGTGCTCCAGACTAACCACATCTTCCAACCCTGACCCTAACTTTGACACTAGGGGGGGAGGGGAAGCAGTGAACTCAGAATTAGAACCAACACCTGTTTATTCCGAGCTATCACCGAGATCACCGCACCATGGTTGGCAACACTCACCAGCTGCAACTGAGACTGGACAGTCGAACGCTTCGCCAGGAAGCAGCAATCAGGCAGGTTCAGCGAGCCCCGGGAGCCATGACGGTAACAGCGAGGCTGAGGACTTCATCACCCCGGGGGCACCAGAGGAGAGCCCTAACCATGACACCGGTTCACTGTTCCTGTTTGATCCAGCAAGCAGTACACCTGAACCCGGGTTTGAACAGGGTCAGGAGGAACTGCGTAAGTCAGGCAGACAGGTGCAAAGACCTGCTTACCTGCGAGACTATATTACTCCACCCCTTAAACGGAACCGAGAGGGGAGGGGTGTTCCAGACTAGCAGGCTCATAGCCTGCAAATCTGATTGGCCCGCTGAAAGCCGATAGTGATTGGTCGCCATAGACTGATGCGATTGGCCAGTAAACGGGCTGCCGCGATTGGCCCTGCCAAGAGCGGCAAACTCAAATCACCTTCATTGGCTGCCTAGCCGCAGCCAGCCCTATATAAGGGGCTGCTGCGGCTGGGGTTAGTTGCTCAGATCTGAAGTCACAAATAAAGAGCTTTAGTTACTGAGTCTTGCCTCCATTCTTGAACCGTCCTCCCAGACTTAACACTGTTGTCCACTATCTTTCCAAGGAATCTCTATGTTTCCAGTGTCTTTCTCCCAACTTGGAATTGAACCCAGATGGACATTTCTTCCAACAATTCATTGACTAAATAGAGTGAATTCTTTTCTTTTTCTTTTTAACATAATCTCAAGAAAGCCATCTTAATAGCTTTCAGTGACTCAGCACATCTTTTTCTCGATACCAGATTTACAATCTCAGGCTAATTTTCTTGGTGTTCAGCCTTGTTTTCCTGTTCCTATATATGTCCTTGTTTGCTTCCAGATGTTTCACTAATCTTTAAATACCATGATAGTAAAGGAGGTCCAGGCAGATATGAATATGTACTGTATCTGCTATAATGGCAGTTCTTAAAATAGTTGGTACAGATGTTATTAGCTTTAGCTTTGTGCTAAATTTCAAAGGCATAATCATGCTGAAAACTTTTTGTTTTTTCAGATTCATCTAACAATTCATATAATTTAATTGCAGTAACCTGCCTCCTCCAGAAAGCTGTCCTATGTATGAAATAATCAAAATTGCATGAAATAAACATTTTTAGATGCAATTCCATATCGCAGAACCTGAGTACTAAAATATGCAGCTTCTGTCTTTTTAGGCCAGAAGTAAATTTTTAGTCCATTGGCAAAGCAAAGAAAACTAATCTACAGTTATCAGAAACATTCCACATAATTAAATTCTCAGCACATCTGCAAGTAGCAGCTGCTATAGTACTTCAGCAACATGCTGCGCCAAGTTTGGGATTTGTTTTGTTTTTTCAAATAGGCCACCTATTGAAAAAAAAATCTCACATAGAACAACATTCCCCAAGGAAAAAAATGGTTATTATATTTTTATATTGATATGCAAATCTTCATGGCTTTTAAAAACATATACAGCTCATAAACCAGAAATTCTTCCGCTCATGAAAAATTCAGCAATGCTTTAAAAGGCAGTTTAATCCAAGGATAGGAATGAGAAGTGGAATATAAGGTTCAAGAGATCTATTTACATTAGCTGGCTCGATGCAAATAAAAAATGTTATTATATATTAGCTATGCACAGCTTCTCCCTGTCTTAATTTAATATGAAACAGTAATATAGAGTTCTGACTTATAAGATAAAATTATAAAAACAATTGCTTTAGGTCTATAATTCTCATCAGCTGCAGCCAATATTTCCAATGATCAGCAGGCATAAGATTTTGTGGTCTGTAATCTGTGGAGAGCTTCTGCATTCTACGATTTATGCAAAAAAAAAAAAAGTATGTCCCTTTCAAGTAGAAAAGGGGAAGGGGTGAATTAAATGAGTTTTTTTTTATATGATTCCACACTCATTTGAGGGAGAACCATCAGAATGGGGAAATTATTGGGGAAAGCATTCTCAAAATGCAAGATTAATGCTTAGGACCATGTCTTCCAGTTAGAATACGTTGTCCCAACTATTAATCTTTCATTTTGAGAATGCCTCCCCCTGAAGTTTCCTGATCTCTCAGTTGTGTAGAGGAAATGACAAAAAGAGTGAGAGATCTGAAGAACAGTAGCTATCATCCAGTAGTAGTAAATTATATGGCTGTCTTTTTAATCCCCCTTCACTATTGAAGGTTATTGGGTATAGTTGTTTGTCTTACAAGCTTGTAGCTTTCATATGCTCCATAAGTTCTTGAGGGTAACTTGACCATTTACGAACCAAGTATATGGTTCCTCTTTATCTGGTATGGCTTAACCATCAAGGAAATGACACAGAACCCCCAGCTGATGATTGGATTTTATTATATTTCATTTTTGGTTACAAGACAAAATGCATGTTTGAAAGGCCAAACTATTCCCCTTTTAATAAACTTAAGTTTCCTGTTATATTTTACATCATTTTTTAAATGATTAAACAAGCAGCTCTTGTCACTTGAGGTAGGAGGAAGATCAACTGCCCCTTTTATTATTTGCACTTCTGTGGCAGGCCTTTTGTCATACACTGGCCTGATTCCTTGTAGATGAAGTTTCAATTCCTTCAGAGCTATATGTAAAAAAGATGGCTGGTAGGTTTGCTTCTCTGGATTGTAACTTAGGAAAGTAATGTGGAAGTTGGTATCAACTAGTCTAGTTGAACATTTTGCCTAATAATAGGCCCAGCCTTAAGCATATTTTAAAGCAGGAGTCTCCAACCTTGGCCACTTTAAGACTTGTGGACTTTAACTCTCAGAATTCCTCAACCTTTGCCAGTGGCTTTAAAGAGCTTTTTATTCCTGAAGCAGTCCTAGCCAAACAAGAATTATAGGGGGTGAATTTGTAGAGCTAACACTTATAGTTAAAGGATTGAGTTGTAGTCTTATTCCTGAAGCTAACTGATCACAGTCATTTTTACAAAGGGGAGAGTCTGGTTTATAAGGCAAATTTAAATGTTTTCTAAGATTGCAGTATAAATGCCCCCACATATTTTATCAATGTCTATGGTTAATGAATATTTCATGACATTAATATACTTAAGTCTTATCTGTAAAAATGTACTAAGAAGTGACACATTTTCAAGTTATTTGAGCCAGACAGATGGAAAGAACTAGCTATGCTTGGCTGATTTTGAAAAGTTAAGCAAAATCATATGCGGTTTGTACTTAAGATGAGAGAAAACCAGAAAATCTCAAAGTTGCAGGCAAAATAGAATAGAATAGAATAGAATACTTTATTGGCAAAGTGTGATTGGACACATAAGGAATTTGTCTTGGTATAAATACAGTAATACATAAAAGAAAAGATAAATTCGTCAAGAGTCGAGAATCATAAGGTATGACACTTAATGATAGTCATAGGGTATAATAAACAATCAAATCATACTAGGAAACAGTCAGTATAAATCATAAGTATACAAGTGACAAAGTTACAGTTATACAGTCACAAGTGGGAGGGGATGGGTGATAAGGAGTGATGAGAAGATTAACAGTAATAGTACTGCAGACTTTGTAATAGTTGAACAGTGTTGAGGGAATTATTTGTTTAGGAGAGTGGTAGCTTTTGGGAAAAAACTGTTCTTGTGTCTAGTTGTTCTGGTGTGCAATGCTCTATAGCGTCATTTTGAGGGAAGGAGTTGAAACAGTTTATGTCCAGGATGTGAGGGGTCTGTAAATATTTTCACAGCCCTCTTTTGGACTAGTGCAGTATACAGGTCCTCGATTGAAGGCAGGTTGGTAGTAATTGTTTTTTCTGCAGTCCTAATTATTCTCTGAAGTCTGTGTCTGTCCTGTTGGATTGCAGAACCAAACCAGACAGTTATAGAGGTGCAGATGATAGACTCAATGATTCCTCTATAGAACTGTATTAGCAGCTCCTTGGGCAGTTTGAGCTTTCTGAATTGGCGCAGAAAGAACATTCTTTGTTGTGCTTTTTTGATGATGTTTTTGATGTTAGGTGTACAAAACCATCTTGGAAGAAAGCAATGTGAGACTACTTGGTATTGCCAAGAAAACTACATGGCAAGTCTACAAAGTCAGTAGGAATCCAACTTGACTTGAATGGGACTTTACTTTTAAAGCCATTTACTTATTAATGTCCAAAGGTTTTATGTAGGCAAAATTTCAGTCAGACCATGCTTTATCAAATCTCAGGACCAGAATGTTGCAGTATTTCTATTAAAACCCATAGAAATGATAGGTAAAGATAAACAGTCTTTGGAGAAATGAGATTATTAAAGTCAAACTAAAACTATGCAGAAAAAAGAAATTCTTAGCTTAGGCTTTAACTGGCAATGTTGTTCATTTCTGCTGTATTAAAACAGTCTGGTCGATTTCCAGAAACTAGAATTTCCAGAAATTAGTTTATTGACAGCTGGATATTTACAGTAATTTATAAACACAAAAAAAGTTGTACATGGATTTTTTTTAAAAAATAGAGGAGTTAAAATCTGCAGAATGAAATGTCAACTTTTGCAGTGATGGAGGTTTCCCATCTTCAGACTGTATTCTTTTCAAATAAAAAAAATCAAAAGGTTTCCTCATCCAGCTAAATACTGATTCCCAATTTCAGCAATATCATGTGCATGCTTCTATAGATGAACGTGAATAGTAACACAGCTTTCAGATGCTGATTGAAATGTTGGTTTTGATGACTCTCTCTCTCTCCCATCATGAGTCATCACAATTCCATCTAGCTTTGCTTTGATTGTCACTCAGTGTTTCAAATTGTCTTCCTCTGCTTCCTTGTTTGAATCCACAATTGAGTAGTGATTTCAAGCAAACTTCATTTTCTGCACTCCACAATCATGTGGAGTGCATGTGCATATGCTTGTGCCTTCCATGTGTATGTGTATATGCTGGTGGCTGCATTTCATTCATACACTTGCCTAAGAATAGCAATATACTGTAGAGCAGAGCAAATCACAATGCCTGGAATCATAGGATAGCAAGCTAGTAGTTTGAATAGAATAGAATAACAGAGTTGGAAGGGACCTTGGAGGTCTTCTAAACCAACCCTCTGCCTAGGCAGGAAACCCTATACCACTTCAGACAAATGGTTATCCAACATCTTTTTAAAAACTTCACAGCGTTGGAGCATTCACAACTTCTGGAGGCAAGTGGTTCCACTGATTAATTGTTCTGACTATCAAGAAATTTCTCCTTAGATGTAAGTTGCTTCTCTCCTTGATTAGTTTCCACCCATAGCTTCTTGTCCTGCCCTCAGGTGCTTTGGAGAATAGCTTGACTCCCTTTTCTTTGTGGCAGTCCTTGAGATATTGGAACATTGCTATCATGTCTCTCCTAGTCCTTTTTTTCATTGGATCAGACATATCCAGTTCCTCATATATCTTCATATATTTTAGCCTCCAGTCCACTAATCATCTTTGTTGCTCTTCTGTGCACTCTTTCTAGAGTCTCAACATCTTTTTTACATCGTGGCAACCAAAACTGAATACAGTATTCCAAGTGTGGGTTTACCAAGGCATTATAAAGTGGTATTAACACATCACATGATCTTGATTATATCTCTCTGTTTATGCAGCCTAGAATCATGTTGGCTTTTTTGGCAGCTGCTGCACACTGCTGGCTCATATTTAAATGATTGTCCACTAGGACTCCGAGATCCCTCTCACAGTTACTACTATTGAGCAAGTTACCACATGTACGGTACCTGTGCATTTGATTTTTCTTGCGTAAATGTAGAATCTTACTATTTTTCACCATTGAATTTCATTTTGTTAGATAGCACCCAATGTTTAAGTCTGTCAAGGTCTTCCTGTATCTTAAGCCTATCTTTTGGAGTGTTGGCTATTCCTGCCAGCTATGAATCCATCTGGTGGTGATGCTGTCTAACCCACATTTTTCTACTTTATCTAGTAGTAGGTTATGGGCTACTTTATCAAATGTCTTATTGAAGTACAGGTAAAGTTTATCAACAGCATTCCTCTGGTCAACTAATTTTGTCACTTTGTTAAAGAACGCAATAAGATTAATCTGGCATGATCTGTTTTTAACAAACCCATGTTGGCTTTTGGTTATTACTTTGTTTGCTTCTAGGTGTTTGCTGATTTGTTGCTTGATTATCTTTTCCAGAATCTTCCCTGATTCTGAGCTTTTTAAAAATTCTCTTTGATAATCTGCCACAAACTATATTAGAATTTGGAATTCTTGCTACATTGGAAGGTGGGAAAGAGATGGGAAATTATATATTTTGGTTGTGATAGATATAGCAGTGCTAAATGACAGCAACATGAAGAAGAATGAATATGTGAAATTAGAAAAGTACCAGGGCTTGAAGGAGGAACTAGAGAAAATGTGGAAAGTAAAGATCAAAATGCTCACAGTAGTAGTAGGAACACTTGGGGCTGTGACTCTGAAATTTGGAGAATTGTTTCAACTGATCCCAGGAACAACATCAAAGTTCTCTATCAGAAAAGTGCAATGCTTGGAATAACTAAGATACTGCACAGAACCTCAAGAGTACTTAAGGGTTCAACTCCAGGGCCTCTAGTAAAAGATCTGAGTTTGACACATACCACCTATAAGGATGAGAAGGGAATTTAAACACATACACACAATCACCACCCCTCTCCACACACCCATTGTTTCTACAAACTAAGGTGTTTATCATTACAGTGTTATTTAAATAAACCACATTATAAAATGTTTTATAGATGGCATCTTCCTCCTTCGAGGCTAGCGAAGATGCACCCCAACATGAGTCCGTATTGTTGGAAATTTAAGAAAAAAGAAGGAACCTTTTTCCATATGTGGTGGATATGCACAGAAACCCAAAATTATTGGAAGAAAATCCAAACTTGGTTGGAAGAAATTACAAAAGAGCAGATCGAGTATAAACCAGAGTCCTTCCTACTAGGGATCTTTGACAAACAAATTTCCAAAAAAGCTAAATATATAACAATATATATATTAACTGCGGCCAGATTAGCCTTTGCACAATACTGGAAACAACATCAAATTCCACCAGATGAAGTGATTATTGATAAAATTTCAAAATGCGCAGAAATGGACAAACTGACTCTGGCACTAAAAAACAAAGATACTTCACAATATTATGATAGTTGGAATTGTTGGTATAATTGGATTAATCATAGATAAATTATATATCATAAGGCATAAGAGAAAAGTTTTAACTGATAATAATGAGATAGTGATATATGTATAGAATAGGTGTATATATGACATAAATCAAAGGCTATAATAAAAAAAAAGATCTTGCAAACTGTAAAATAAATATGAATGTTTTTAATTTTCCTTCTTTCTTTTTCTTTCTTTTTCCTTTCTTTTCAATCTTTTCTTTTCTTTCTTTTCTTCTTTCTTCTTTCTTTTTTTCTTTCATTTATTTGTATATGTATTGTTGGCTGTTTTTAACTGTTAAAATTAATAAATTGTTTTATAAATAAACCACATGTACTTATCCCAGTTATACAATGACCCTGGCTTAGCAAAATGTTTCTTATTCCTGAGCGTTTTTGTAGTTCAACAGTATCCTTTCCTTATTTAATCAGTATTTTGTTTGGCTATCTTCTTTAGTAGATAGTTTCATTTTAGCCTAATGAGGAACACTGAACCTTGGTCATACTATTCCTTTCTGATTCCCAGTCTGTCCTTTTCAAGACAACTTCAGTCTTTTTTTTCCTAGACAGTCTGTTCTTCAGATATCTCTTTCTAATCCTGCCTGCTCCTATTGAGTCTTCAGTTATGGATTCCCCCTTCCACCAGGGATCATCTATCCAATTGTGGTTGGTTTCTTCCAGTAGTTATAGTCCATGCTCCTTGGTTCAGGCAACATCTCCAATCCACATGGCACAAACATATTGCTCACCTTTGTCCGCAAAATCTGACTCTCATATTTTTTAGCAAAATGTGGATTTGTCTGCTCAAAGGTGCGTTAATCTGAGATTGTGTCTTGCAATGTACATGATTCTTTGTATAAAATTGGCAAACAGATACCAATTCTAATCTTGAAACCAATTACTACCAATGTCCACATGCTGGCACTTCATTCACTAGCCAAAGAAAAGGGAGTCCATCTGTTACAATTCCTTTAATGGAAAAAGCCATACTTTACTCCCCTCTGATCCCTGGAGAGAATTATAAGGATAACTAGACAGTTTATTGACTGAGATACAGAATATTTCAAAATGCAGTCATTTAATATATTGAAAAAAAACTAAGAATGCTGAATTTTTGTGCAATAATAGAAAACTATATTTGAAGGAGTCTGATCACAGACATTTGTGGCTACAAGGAGTATTACACTACCTGCATCTGATACAAAATAATATGTTAAATATGTTCCTGTCCATGTAGTAACAATTACTTTGATAAAAAATAATATATCTGCACAATTCAATTTATTTATTGAATTTAATTATTTAATTTCTGAATATATTTACAAAAATTGTCTATGGGAAATGCTAAAAAAGTAGAGATTTGTTTAATTTATGCCTTCATTTTTGCTGTTGCATGACAACTAAATCAAAAGACAGATGGATGAAAACATTTACCATGAATCTCATGGAAGGTAATGATCATACAGTGTGGTGGGCATCATATTTTAACTATTACATGAATATGTATACAAATCAGTGATGTCAGTTAGCATTTTTATAAACTATGAGTGAAAGGCTGGGTCAACCAACAAACAAAAAGATGAGACTGTAAAAATATGCAGTATTTTTATAGCAAGAACAATGGCTAAAACAGAATAAGATTTGCATTTAAAAGGAGGAAGGTGCAAAAAAAAGAGAGGAGTGCTAAGCACACCATCTTTAGGTTCTGAATTAAAGATACAACACAAACCAAATAAATACATTACAAATGTGTTCATTGCAGCTAGTGATGAAGTTAGAACTTAGGGAGTTGAATAAAAACTTTTAATAATAAGCTTGAGAATTTAGAGGAAATAAACAGCAAAAAACTAACTAAGATTTTGATCTTAGAAAATTATAAACAGATAAGGAGGTTGAAATAAAATTGGGATATTGAAACCTTTACAGTAAGACTTTGTAATTAATTATAAATTTATGGAAAAGGAGTTCTAATTTGGTTTTTACAAGATAAAACAAAGATAAGCAATTTCATGATTTCAAAAACTGGACACCAGAAAGATTTACAAGCCTGAAAAATATTGCAAAATGTTATAACAATGAAAATAGTAAAGAAGACTTTTGAAAAATGGAGTCAGAAATATGTAGCCACAATATCAACAATGTGTGATAGAATATAGTAGGGTGAATTTCCAGGAAGAGGAGATGCATTCCAGAGGAGTAAGAGGCAAGTAGGTCCAGTTATTTTGTGTGAGAGAAAGAGGGTGAAGCTAGCCCCTCCCCAATAGTTCCCAGAGTGTATGCTTGATTGGATAGCAATAGCACTTAGACCAGGGGTCTTCAAACTTCACAGCTTTAAGCAGTGGTGGGATTCAAAAAGTTTTACCACTGGTTCTGTGGTCATGGCTTGGTAGGTGTGGCATGGCACGGCTTGGTGGGTGTGGCAGGGGAAGGATACTGTAAAATCTCCATTCCCACCCCACTCCAGGAGAAGGATGCTGCAAAATCTCCATTCCCTCTCCACTCCTGGGGGAGGTTACTGCAAAATCCCATTCCCTCTCCACCCCACTAACCTGCTTTCTAGCTCTGTTCTCCTATGCAGGGCAACAAAACAAGGCTCAACCGATCATCTGGGACTTGGGAGGCAGAGAATAGATGGGGGCGGGGCCAGTCAGAGGTGGTATTTGCCGGTTCTCTGAACTACTCAAAATTTCTGCTACCGGTTCTCCAGAACTGGTCAGAACCTGCTGAATACCACTTCTAGCTTTAAGACTTTTGGACTTCAACTCCCAGAATTCCTCCTCCAATCATGTTAGCTCAGGAATTTTGGGAGTTGAAGTCCACAAGTCTTAAAGATGTCAAGTTTGAAGACCCTTGACTTAGACTTATATACCACTTCACAGTGCTTTACAGCCCCTCTCTAAGCGGTTTACAGAGTCAGCATAATAGAAAGCTTCAGTTTGGAAGGATTCTATCTATAGCTGTGGAACAATAAAGAACTCCACTTGGAAGAATCACCACATGTCTTTCTTGGTTCTTGAGCCTAACCCAAAGTCAATAATGATGTCCTCTTCTATATCCAAAAGATGGTTTTGAAGAAATGAGTTGTAGAGCAAATGTCATTTAACAAGCTAGAGATTTATTACTGACAAGCTAAGAGAATGACTTATAAAAGAAAATGGCACTGGTTTTACAAAAGAAACTGGCTAAGATGTAGAACTTTATGCAATGGAACAATAAAAAAGTGAGAAATAAATTCTGTGACATATATGAATGAATTAAAAATTAAGACTGTTAGAAGTGAAAAAGAAGGAATATAAAATTGGTTTATTTGATCAAGGTTGAGCAAATAAGATTTGTTGTTAGTTCTGACAGCCCTTAATGGAGTTTTTGCTGACAATAGATTCAGCAGAAAAGATGACTGTTTTTTGTTTTTGTTTTTCATAGATAAGAGATGGAATATGGATGAAGAGATAAATGTTGGTAATCTTAGAGTGGATGAAAAGTCATTAACTTCAGGTTGAAAGTTAGAAGTTACTTTATATATTTATTTTTCTTTTTTTATATTCTTATTTTTACTGTACTTTTTATTCCTTTTTTTGTATTTTCTTTTTTTCACTTTAGTTTGTATTAGATTTTTACTATCATAAACAAAAATTGTTAATAAAATTTTGTGCCAAAAAACAAAACAAAACAAAAAGGTGAAGCTAGTAAAATCAACTGTAAAAAATGGCTCTATCATAGTTCCTCTACAGTTCCTTTTTCACAAAGAGAAGATGTGAATGCCTGGCCATATTTCTTCAGCAGAACAAAACAATACAGTTTTTGTATTTGGCATCCTGAGAATTCAGCTGTATGACAAACTTATTAGTTATGCATTTCCATAGAACATAGCTCTGCAATTGGATGTCTCCCTGAAAATAAAAGCCCCAAATTCATGCTGCACACAGGAGACACAGTGTACCATTAAAATTCATGAACTTTAACTTCCACATAATAGTGAATTTAAATGCAGTGTCAAATTTACTTACAAGACTAGTATCAACCTTTTTGTTATTCTCAGATAGTTCTCCGTTTCTAAATATGCACTTAACTAACTCTTCCTCTCTCTCTCTCTCTCTCTCTCTCTCTCTGCTCCTCCTATCTTAATTAGCTTCACTTTAAAGGAGCGACTGTTTTATTTAGTGAAGTATTGCCCATGTCTTTATGAATTGGAAGACTTATTATAAAAACAAAAACAGTCACTACATTGGAGCACTTGAAACAAAATGGAATGGAATAATTGATTTTGTTCCAGGCTCGTGAAAAATACAGAGATATATATAAGGTTAGACAAAATACTTAGGTTAGACTATTTTGTATTTGGAACATCTTGCATACTTCTAATAGATGCTCATTAAAAAGATACGCCTTATATCTTGGCAGTTGCTGCAAATAGCCTACAAACAAATGAGCCAAAAGTCTTCATGAAGAAATAATGAACTCAAGATAACCACTGTATCTCCTGCAATTCATTCCCTTCTGGGATGCATGTGATTACTCAATTTAGGAATCTCACAATTCCCTCAAGCAATCTTTAGACAAAACAATTCAGGCAACTGATATGCTTCATTTATTCCCCTCACTCCCATTCCTCAAAGATGGGAGAGGCCTAACCTGGATGAGGTAACCAAGGCTACTGAAAATAAAGATTTCTTTTCCCCATTTCTTCAAGGAATCAATTCTTTAGAAGCAATACATGCCATTCAGCAATCTCTAAGAAATCAACAGAACAGAGGCGTGTTAGATATTAAACAGACAAAAAATATACTACCACTGAAACAGAATTGAAGTAGCCACTTGGAAAACTTTGATAGGGATAGTATGAGGGAGATGATGAAGATCTTTGAAATATATGAATAAATAAATTAAAAAAATAGTAGAGGCAACTTTAAAGTGTTACTTTCTCATAATTAATGCGGAGGTCACCAACAATTGCCAGCTATTTTTTTATTTAAAATATGTATATATAATACTATTTAATCCTGGGCAGCTCATAAATATCAAGAAAACATAAAAAACAAACAAACTCTTGGTGCCCCCAAAATAATACTTCCCCAAATGTCAGATATGCTGGGCTTCAGTCAATGTGTGCAGGAAGAGCCAAGTATTGTCCAATAAATGTATCAGAATGGCCAAAGATCAAGAAGTAGTAATCCAAAAATTCTTGTGGGATTCAAAGAATCTATATTTACTAAAGACATTACAATGCAGTTTTCTATTTGGAAGCATACTTTGTGATAGCCAAATCTCCCATTATGGTCAATTTTTGTTCCTTATCTTCATCCCACTTCCCTTGGCAGGAAAGCTAAACAATTGTGAACATAAGAAGAAATCCACATTGAATTCCTGTAATATTTGTGCCCTATATTTTTTTCCTACTCATATGTAGAACTGTACATTTTATTTTATTTCAGCTGACTACCCAGGCCTCTCTGAATCTTTTTGAATCTCCTCTCTTTCATCTAAAGTATGAGCCATCCCTCCCAGTTCTTTGTCATCTGCAGTCTGTATAAATTTCAGTCATCAAGTCACTGCTAATGCTAAACATCACAGATCCCAGGACTGCCCTGTGGATTTCTGCTTGAAAGTTCTCTCTAAGCTGTAGGGGAGTTGTTAATAAGTACTCTATGGGTACAGTCATACAAACCAAGGTGTTGAATTACATTATTTTTCAAATTGGGTTATAGGATTACCTACAATCTCTATTGCTTTTCACCAGAACAGAATAAGATATATTAAAAAATGAGTACATCTTTTGGTACTCTGAATATTCTGAAGTCTATGTTGAAGGTAAACAGGGTCTTAAGATAAGCTTTATTTTGGACTAAAGAAGAGGGTTAAGTAAAATTCATACAAAATGCTAATTAAATATTTACAGACATATACCTGTATATTTCAAAAGATAATCTAATAGGATTGGAATTGCACCATATCTACAAACAAAATGTAAAGCACTTGACTTCAGATTAATGCAGGTCATATAACATTTATCATTATTTAATACCATAAGGAGAACCACAAAGCTTATTCCACAGACAATTTTCTTGCTGTCTAGAGAACACAACTCTAACATTAAGGGTAATATTGTTAATTCCTATAATAATATTTCCAGAATAGATAGAACAAAATTTATATTGATTGCCTCAGAGTTTGATTCCACTTATTGATATCTCTACTCTGTTGATCTGTTGTTGCTACTTAGCAGCTGTTTATAGAATCCTTGAATTATACTATTGATTCTTCAGGCATGCTCTTCTGTTCAGTGCAGAAGTCCAACTTAAAGCATCCCAGATAGGTGACTCAAACCTTTGCATGAATACATCCCATGAAAAGAAGACATCAGCTCTCTGAGTAATTTTAGAATGAGTGATTATAGTAAGCAAAAACAGATTCTAAACAAAAGATTCTGTTATCATCTACAATGATCTGGAGAACATAAAAGAAGTATGACAGTGATTTTCCATATGTTTATTAATAGCAGTTAAATCATACTTGAATGATTTTATCGCATAGCTGTCTGTGATAACAAGTAGAATTCTATTTTGTTCTAAGTTTGTCTGGAAGTAAATTACTCTAGGAGATATCTTGTTCAACAAAGCACATGCCCATCATCTATCACCAATGTCTCCAACATTTTTCATTAGATGAACTGGCAACTCTCAATTCAAAAGAACAAATGGACATAAACCATAAATGGCAATATAAAAAACCCACATGTAATTCTCCAAGACACTTGGCCACAAATACTTGACCACAAACCACTATGATGGCCAACCTTGGAATAGTTGAACTAGTGTATAATAACACAAGCATCTCCATCCAATGTATATTCTGGACGGACAGAAAACTGAGGAGATGGGGATTTGAGAGATATGGGTGGGGAAATTTATCTCAGTTTGCCCTATCTGTGTAAAATGTTGTTTTAGTGTGATAAATGGCTTTCAAGATGGCTTTGCCCATGGATGCTGCGGCTAACCACTCCTTCTTTCAGTGTATGGTGTGTATGATTCTGTGTGTGTTTTGGATCCTTTCCTTGATTGAATCCTGTGGGGCAAGGAGCATCTATCATTGGCAAGCCTTGTTACAAATTGGACTGAAATGTGAAAAGGCTATTACGGATGATTTTATACATTCTTATAACATACTGAAGGAGGCAGCTAAGCCCCTGGGGGAGCCACAGATCACTATCCCTGTAGGAAGGAGGAAGAGGTGGAGAAAGAAGAACAGGAAGAGGAAGAGAGGATGCTCTGCTGGGGTTTTCTTTAGGCTGAGTAACCTTCAATTCCAAGTATATTTCTTACCAATGCAAGATCTCTGACTAACAAAATGGATGAACTAATTCATCAAGAACTGCTGTGTTTTGCTAATCACAGAAACTTGGCTTCATTCACTCATTCCAGATGCAGCTGTTGAGCTGGAAGGCTACATAGCTCACTGGCAGGATAGGAGTAGAGATTCTGGCAAGATCAAATGGGGAGGTTTAAGCCTTTATGTGAACAAAAGCTGGTGTATCAATACAAAGACTGTAGACAGTCACTGCTCCATGGATCTGGAGTATATGACTTAAATGTAGACCCATATATCTTCCATGGGAATTCAGCATGAATTTGATTACTGCAGTCTATATCCCACCTGATGCCAACACTACCATAACTTTGGAATTCTTGTATAACATTGTTAGTAATCAACAGAATAAGTATCCTGATGCTGTGCATATCATAGTGGGGGACTTTAATCAAGCTGATTTAAAAGAAGTGATCCCTAAATTCTATCAGCATGTTAAGTGTGCTACTAGAGGAGCAAACATATTGGACAAAGTATATACCAATATCAAACATGGCTATAAGGTTATAAAATTACTACATTTGGGACAATCAGACCATATGTCATTGCTTTTAGCACCAGCTTACATCCCCCTTAGGAGACGGGCTCTGCCTATAATAAAGACAGTGAAATCTTGGCCAGAAGATGCTTCCCAACAACTTCAGGATTGTTTTGAGAACACAAATTGGGACATCTTTTACCACGGTGACCTAGAGGTGCACACTGCAACTGTTCTGTGCTATATCAAACACTGCACAGATACCATCACTGTGGATAAACGTATTAGGATCTACCCCAATCAGAAACCCTGGATGACCAAGGAAGTCCAGCACCTGTTGCATGACAGGACCAAGGCCTTTAGGTCCGGTGATGGGGCAAGATACAGTGTTGCCAAAGCTAATCTGAAGAAAGGTATTCAGAAGGCCAAGACTGATTATAAGAGGCAGATTGAGGATAATTTTTATAGCAATAACATGAGGCAGGTGTGGCAAGGGATTCAACAAATTACAAACCATCAACTGACCAGTGTCATCCTTGCTGAGGGGGATGCTTCATTGGCAGAGGAACTGAATCATTTCTTTGCTCTCTTTGAAGTGGAGACATCAGGGACAGATAAAACACAACAACCAGCCAATTGTAGCCCCCACCTCATTGTGGAGCAACAGAAGGTGAGGAGCATTCTGAGGGCTGTGAACCCTAGAAAGGCTGCCAGTCCTGACAGTATCTCTGGCTGAGTGCTTAAAGACTGTGCTGATCAGTTGGCTGGAGTCTTTACCAGGATCTTCAATCGGTCTTTATCCCAGTCCACTATTCCATCTTGTTTGAAGGCTTCCACCATTGTTCCTCTGCCAAAGAAGTTCCCTATCAAGAAGTTCCCAGTCCACTATTCCATCTTGTTTGAAGGCTTCCACCATTGTTCTGCTGCCAAAGAAGTTCCCTATCAGTAACCTCAATGATTACAGACCAATGGCACTCACTCCTATCATCATGAAGTGCTTTGAGAAATTGGTCTGCTGGCACATCATTTCTGGTCTTCCGCATACATTTGATAAACACCAGTTTGCATACAGAAAAAATAAATCTACAGAGGACGCTATAACCATCACTCTTCACACTGCTCTGACTCATCTAGAATAGCAGGAGGGCTATGTGAGGATGCTTTTTGTGGATTTTAGTTCTGCGTTTAACACAATTCTTCCACATAGAGTAGTGTCTAAACTTCTGGACCTTGAACTTTCTAATTCAATCTGCCTTTGGATTATGGATTTCCTATCTGGCCACTCACAGAGGGTCAGATTAGGTAATCATACCTCTTCAGCCCTTATTCTTAACACTGGTACACTACAGGGTTGCGTGTTGAGTCCCTTATTCTATACTCTTTATGTGCATGATTGCATTCCCACTCATGTTAGTAATACTATTGCTAAATTTGCAGGTAATGGGACTCATCTCCAGGGGTTGAGTTGAGGTGGACCAGTTGCTTTCATGATGTGGAGACAACTTGGTCCTCAACACCAAAAAGACCAAGGAGCTTATAGTGGATTATAGAAGGAACAGATCAGATCCAGCCCTTGCTTATCAATGGAGACCTAGTGGACCAAGTGGCCAGTTTTAAGTTTTTGGGTGTTACCCTAAAAGAAGACCTGACCTGGGGTGCCCACATCGCAGCCCTGGTCAAAAGGGCCCAGCAGAGATTATACTACCTGAGACTTCTTAGAAAACAACAACTGAATGAGAAACTGCTGGTGACCTTCTAACGCTGCACCATAGAGAGCTTTTTAACATACTGCACCTCTGTATGGTTTGCCAATTGCATAGTGGCAGATAGGAAAGCACTCCAGAGGGTTAATATCATTACCCAGAAGATCATTGGTTGCCCTCTCCCCTCTTTGGAAGAGCTTTATAGATTCCGCTGCCTTAAGAAAGTTCAAAACATTCTCAAAGATCCATCTCATCCTGGGAACCCTTTTTTTGAACTATTACTATCTGGCAGACAGTACAGAATAATAAAAACAGGGACAAATAGGCTGAAAAACAGCTTCTATCCCAGGGCAGTAGCTCTTTTGAATTCTGCTGTATAGTGCAGTGTTGGTGTGGTGTTAGGGGTTTCT
The DNA here is from genome assembly GCF_049901715.1 of Pseudonaja textilis. Taxonomy (NCBI): domain Eukaryota; kingdom Metazoa; phylum Chordata; class Lepidosauria; order Squamata; family Elapidae; genus Pseudonaja; species Pseudonaja textilis. The sequence goes on along the minus strand of NC_141990.1, from coordinate 64,477,111 downwards.
GGTTCAATGTGTGAAGGATGTGTATTTGTGTTTATTTTCATGGTCATGGTCATGATGTGCAGTGAAGATGGTGTTTGATTTAGTTGTATGAGGTGCAATGACAATAAAGTAAACTAAACTAGTGTGGGGCAAAGGAATGTACAGTAAGGATAAAAACCTGAAGATGTATTCCTCACTGTAAGGTTTAAAGTATATAATCAAGTGTTGGTTAAACAAAGCAAAATTATCCTTGTGGTCATGAGGGCTCCGAAGTTTGCATTTGTACAGAAAAGATTCTGCTGAAGCCATACAAATATCAGGATATATTGATCTTCTGGCAGATCAAATGCAGTGCTTTTGTTTGGTGTTCCAGGGAACCTCTTTCTAGAATACACTGCATTGCCCTTGTCCAAACCATGTCTTTTTCTCATTTCTTTCTTTTGCAGCTGATGAGCAGATTTGAGGAAACAAGCTCAAATCTGATCATTATCTCTATCTCACAGGCTAATGGGCACTAAACCATAGCATGAATGCTTTTGTATGTCTCTTAATTTCCAAAATTGCATTGAAATAAACACTATTTTTGAACAAATGCGATCTGTCTCTTTCCTGTTTCATACCTGTTTTTATTTATTTACAGAGACCCTTAAGCAATTCATGTCAGTTTTAAAAATCTTGTTAGTAATGACTTTTCTATTGATTTCCAGATGATTGTTACATCCTGTTTCCTAAGATCTTGTTGTAAATAGTGGTTACCATGACAAGGTGCTCTGTATTTCCACCATAAATATTGGCATCTATTTTTAATCATTATTACTTCCATAAATCTTGTATACTTTTCCCTCAGTATATTTATTCATAGAAAGTTGAAAACTTAACTTTGTGGACTGATCAGACTCATCAAGACCATGGGACTACAAGTAGATTTAAATTAATTCTGTGGCATGGAAAGCAGTAATACATGTAGCTCTCTGAACAGTCCAACTTAAAGTTAAAATTTCATGTAAAATGACTTCTTAAAAAATAATAAATGTATTGTTGCCTAAATTTTGGGCAATGATAATCTGGTTCATTTGATACATATTATGTACATAATTTGTGCGGGAAGAAGAAGGAAAAGCAAAGACATGGATGGACAAAAGAAATGGAGTTATACATTGATGGTGACATCATGGCATGAATTAGGTCTTGCATAAAGTACTAATATAATATATTGATCCATGAAAAATATTGTTTTGTTTTGTTTTGAAAACAATTTTATTGGTTTTTTAACAAACAAACAAGACAAACAAAACATAAAAGCATCAGCTCCCTTCCATACTTATATACAAACAGTGTGTCGGTTGGTTCATCAGTTTTGTGCATTCATTTCGTAGTCTCAATTACAATTATGTTACATAATAACTCTTATTATCAATCCAAACTTGTATATCCTCATGTCATTATTAAAAAAAACATTTGACTATACTTTTACTCATTCATGCCTTATGAGATAACTATACTTTAAATAATTTATTCTATAACAAATCATATAATCATACCAATTCTATCCTAAAAAAAAGAAAAAAAAGAACACTTTATAAATATAATGTCAAGTAGCAAAAAAAGAAAAAAAAATCAATAATGTTCCTTATTACCTAACATTCTAAATATTCTATTTTTGTATTTCATTGTCCAACCATTGATAGAAAAGGTCCCAAATTGCATAAAATTGTTTATCTTCTTGCTCTCTAATTTCAAATGTCAATCTACTCATCTCAGCACATTCCAATATTTTCTTAATAATTTCTTCCTGCAATGGAATTTTCTCATTTTTCCAATTTTTTGCAAATACAATCCTAGCCGCAGTTAATACATTTACAATCAAATATTTCAAATCTTTACTGTATACATCTGGTAGGATTCCCAATAAGAAAAGCTCCGGTTTCAAATCTATATGTTTCTTTGTCATTTTTTCCAACCACATGCGGATTTTAGTCCAGTATTTTCTAGCGTCCTCACAAGTCCACCACATATGGTAATATGAACCAGGTGTCTGATGACATTTCCAACATTTTTCCGATTTGTTCTTAAACATTCTTGCTATTCTTGTCGGGGGAAAATGCCACCTGTAAAACATCTTATACAAATTTTCTTTATAAGCTGTAGACATTGTCATTTTATAATTTTGCGACCATAATTTCTGCCATTTCTCTAAGTCAATCCCATATCCAAAATTTCTCCCCCAAGCAATCATAGTTTCTTTGACTTGTTCTTCCTCTAGCTTAATTCCCAATAAGTAACCATATAATTTTTTAATCACCTTTTCATCAGTACCTGTTAAAATCTTATCTAAATCAGTCTGTTTATCATAAAATCCCTCTGTTTTGGAATCTTCATCATACCTTGAGTGTATTTGCACGTATGAAAACCAATTCATCTTTATACCTTGTTCCTCTAAATTTTGTATCGATTTAAGTTCACCCTTTTCATCTAGTAATTCCCCATATCTAGCTGTTTGTTCCTTCTTATAAATTATAGGATAAGAAAATGCTTCTATCGTCGATAACCAAACTGGAATTTTCAAATAACATTGTTTTTTTATCTTCTCCCAATTTAGCCACAAAGACTCCCGTATATAATGTCTTCTAAAATAGCCGTGTGTTTTGGTTCCCTTGTACCATAGAAAAGCATGCCAACCCAACAACAAATCATGACCTTCTAGTGTCAACAATCTAGTCTTCCTTAATGTTATCCATTCCTTAACCCACGTCAAATTTACAGCTTGGTAGTACAACTCCCAATTAGGCAGGCCGAACCCTCCTCTAGTTCTAGCATCTTGCAAAAGCTTTAGCTTTATCCTCGCTTTCTTACCTTGCCATATATACTTCAACACAATTTTATTTAAGTCCTCAAAATAGTCTTTTCCAAGCCTAATTGGTATTGTTTGAAACAAAAATAAGATTCTGGGTAGAATATTCATCTTGATTGTTGAGATCCTCCCTATTAATGACAGTTGTAAGTTTTCCCATTTCTTCAAATCTAGGGCTATCTGTTGTTTGAAAAATATTGAAAAATATTGTTTAATTACCTAGAAGGTTGATAGTCCTCATATGCCACCCCCAATCCAGCTGAGTGGTTAGTGGGTATACCATGAAGATAGAATAAAATGGGATGGAGCTCTTCAAATTACTACTGCTCTCTTACACTCTTGTGCTCTGGAGAGCTAATGATGGTTGCTAATCCTTACTAGCAGGTGAAGTTGGGTGGAAAGGGCAAGGATGCCATGCTGTCCACCAATTCCAATCCTTTTCCCATATTATATATTTAAGAATAGATGGCTCTTTTTGCTGTGGCACAATGCAACTCAACTATGTTGACAGTACAATTGATGTTACTATACTTTTCTGCCAAGAAGGCATCTTGAAGCCTTTTTCAGATTGGAAAGCATAAACCATAGTGAAAGCTGCAGAGAGATTGGTGTGTGTGTGTGTGTGTGTGAATGTGTGTGTAAAATGAGCTCAACAGCATCATCAGAGAAAGTTCTAACACTTTTTAGATTCTGGAGCAGTTAATGGAAAAACATACTTTTTTTTGAAAGAATATAAATATTTCAGAAAGTTGGAAAATAGATTTTGGCACAGTATTAGAATAGAATAGAATTCTTTTTTAAAAAATACATTTTTATTGAATTTCTAATTTTCAATATAAAGCATCATAGTTTCAACAACATTCTTGACATCTACAGGTGAAACTCGAACAATTAGAATATCAAGCAAAAATTCATTTATTTCAATAATGCAACTGAAAAGGTGAACTAATTTATGAGATAGACTTATTACATGCAAAGGAAGATAGTTCAAGATGAGATTTGTCATAATTGAGATGATTATGGTTTACAGCTCATAAAAACCCCAAATCCACAATCTCAGAAAATTAGAATATTACATGTAATCAATAAAACAAGATTTGTACATAGAACAATATTGGACCTCTGAAAAGTATAAGCATGCATATGTACTCAGTACTTGGTTTGGGCCCCCTTTGCAGCAATTACTGCCTCAATGTGGCGTGGCATGTAAGCTATCAACCTGTGGTACTGCTGAGGTATCATGGAAGACCAGGATGCTTCAATAGCGGCCTTCAGCTCTTCTGCATTGTTCGGTCTCATGTCTCTCATCTTTTTCTTGGCAATGCCCCATAGATTTTCTATGGGGTTCAGGTCAGGCGAGTTTGCTAGCCAATCAAGCACAGTAATCCCACAGTCATTGAACCAGGTTTTGATGCTTTTGCCAGTGTGGGCAGGTGCCAAATCCTGCTGGAAAATGAAGTCAGCATTCCCATAAAGCTCGTCTGCAGAAGGAAGCATGAAGTGCTCCAAAATTTCCTGGTAGACAGCTGCGTTGACTCTGGACTTAATGAAGCACAGTGGACCAACACCAGCAGATGACATGGCTCCCCAAATCAAGACAGACTGTGGAAACTTCACACTGGACTTCAAGCATCTTGCATGTGTGCCTCTCCATTCTTCCTCCAGACTCTGGGTCCTTGGTTTCCAAATGAGATGCAAAAGTTGCTCTCATCAGAAAAGAGGACTTTGCACCACTGAGCAACAGACCAGTTCTGTTTTTCTTTAGCCCAGGGTAAGACGTTCCTGATGTTGTTTGTTGTTCAGGAGCAGCTTGACAAGAGGAATACGACATTTGAAACCCATGTCCAGGATCCGTCTGTGTGTGGTGGTTCTTGATGCACTGAATCCAGCCTCAGTCCAGTGAAAGTCCCCAACACTTTTGAATGGCCTTTTTCTGACAATCCTCTCCAGGCTGTGGTCATCCCTGCTGCTTGTGCACCCTTTTCTTCCACCCTTTTCCCTTTCACATAACTTTCTATTAATGTGCTTTGATACAGCACTTTGGGAACATCAAACTTCATTTGCAATTACCTTTTGAGGCTTTACCTCCTTATGGAGGGTGTCAATGATGGTTTTCTGTACAACTATCAGGTCAGCAGTCTTTCCCATGATTGTGATTTCTACTGAACCAAACTGAGAGACCAGACCATTTAAAGGCTCAGGAACCCTTTGCAGGTGTTATGGTTTAATTAGCTGATTAGAGTGGGACACTTTGAGCCTAGAGTATGGAACCTTTTTACAATATTATAATTTTCTGAGATTGAACTATCTTGCTTTGTATGTAATAAATCTATCTCATATATTAGGTTCACCTTTTATGTTGCATTACTGAATAAATGATTTTTTCACGATATTCTAATTTTTCGAGTTTTACCTGTATACACGTTCCTATCATAAATATCGTAACACATTGTATTTATATTTATCTAATATTAATTAATAACTTTAACTATAATCATTATTCCTATATTCTTATATAGTTTACAAATTTACATTTCACATTCTTAAGGTTTCTTACAGTTAAGTTTCTTGTCTTATTTTTTAGTTCTGTTTGCTAACCAATCACACCATTTATTCCAGGTTAGGTAAAAATCAGAGTAATCTCTTTCTTTCAATTTCAATGTTACCATATTCATTTCAGCACTTTCTGTTACTTTTGTAATATCAGTTCTTCTTTAGGAATATTGGGAGTTTTCCATACCTGTGCAAAGGCTATTCTGGCGGCTGTTGTGATACGTAGCAATAAATATTTTGTTTCTGTTGGTATTCTATCTTTAATAATTCCTAAAAGGAAGGTTTCCAGTCTGAGCTCAATCTGATAACCAGTAATCTCTTGAATACAGTTTTTAATTTGAATCCAGAATGTCTTAGTCCTGGGGCATAGCCACCATATATGATAAAATGTATCATCAACCTTCTTACATTTCCAGCATTTTGGGCTTTGTTGGGATAAATTCTTGCTAATCTCATTGGGAGAATAGAATAGAATTCTTTATTGGCCAAGTGTGATTGGACACAAGGAATTTGTCTTGGTGCAAATGCTCTCAGTGTACATAAAAGAAAATATACATTCGTCAAGAGTCAAGAATCATAAGGTACAACACTTAATAATAGTCATAGGGTACAATAAGCAATCAAATCATACTAGGAAACAGTCAATATAGATTGTAAGGATACAAGCAACAAAGTTACAGTCATACAGTCACAAGTGGGAGGGGATGGGTGATAAGGAGTGATGAGAAGGTTAATGGTAATAGTAGTTCAGACTTTGTAAATAGTTGGACAGTGTAAGGGAAAGTGTTTAGCAGAGTGATGGCATTCAAGAAAAAAACTATCCTTGTGTCTAGTTGTTCTGGTGTGCAGTGCTTTATGGCGTCATTTTGAGGGAAGGAGTTGAAACAGTTTATGTCATTTCTAAGGTTTTGGGTGTGTTCAGTTCCAGATTGTTGTGGTTATACCACAAGGTAAGCTGTACAACCTCCCATCTGTATGCAAAATAATCTGCTTTTCATTTAGCTAATAATTTGTGAAAATGGCATACTGGAGTTTTGAATCAGGTCTCAAAATCTGAATGTATATTTGGAAGGAAATTATTTTTCAACTGGAGAGATTGAAGCAAACATGTTCAGCTGTTTAGACAGATAGGGAGAACAAGAAGCAACCTGCAGAATAATGTGACACACAATTAATAATATGATTACCCTTGATGGATGATGATTTGATGGGTATTATATCATTTCTGCTCCATCAATGCTTCAAGAAATATTTGAGATTTTAAAGAGCAAGAGCCATAATTGAAGTCTGCAAACAAATCATATTAATGTTTCTAGACATGTGGAGTGAGATAATATTTTCTGGACCCATCCACTGGCTTTTTTCTGTTAGTGGGTGGAGTTATTCTGTTTATTAAAATTTTTAGGAGTCCTTAGAAACTAATGCAGGAGCATTTCTACATTTCACAACTATTTCAGGAAGTAACTGAAGCTCTGAAAAGTTTATTTTTTCTATAATTTGACCTATAATGATTTTATTACATTACCTAGAAGGGTTTTAATCTATTTTATTTTAAATCCCTGCTATTTAATTATTTCTCAATTCTAGGTGGTGAATTATTTTAAGTGGATTGTATATATGTATGCACAGCAGCATTTGCAATAGATCTATAGAAGAAGCAAGGATCATCAATAACAATAGCACTTCGACTTATATACTGCTCCATAGTCCTTTACACCCCTTTCTAAGCAGTTCATAGAGTCAGCATATTGCCCCCAACAATCTGGGTCCTCATTTTACTGATTTTGGAAGGATAGAAGGCTGAATGAACCTTGAGCCAGTGAGAATTCAACTGCTGGCACTTGGCAGAATTAGTCTGCAATACTGCATTCTAACCACTGTGCCACCAATTGGGTTGTTTCTTGTTTTGTTCCTTTCACACTACGAAGAATCATTCATGGTAGTCTTACAATTAGAAAATATTCCTCCAGATTTTAACCCCAAAAGAAATAAACCTTAACAAAATGATGTGAAAAAACAAAGGAATATGACTACAAGTCAATCAAAATTGTTCTTCTTGGTGCATTTTAGAATGTATGTAGCATACAGTAATACTATTTTATGCATGGTTAAAGAAAAACACAACCCATTATATAGAAACATTAGAAATCATATTGTCATACTTGGTTATGATTTACTAGCATTGATACAGAAAGATTCATGGTTTCTCTTATCCTCATACTTGAAGTACCTTTAAATAGGATTCATTATGAGTTTTTTTCAGCATGAGGAACATTTTCTGGTTTACAAATGAATCAGTAGCTTTTGCAGATTCCTGGAGAGTCCATTCTTCAAAGATTAATTATTGAAAAATTATGTTGTAGTGCTTTACAAAATGTTACTTAACTTTGCTATGTTGAAACCCCATTCTTATAAGTCAGCCTTCCCTCACCTGACATTCTAAAGATGTGTTTTCCTATGCATTTGGGGGTTGTGGGGGCAGAAGCCATAGGCTTGTGTTGTTTGTAATACAAAGGCCCATTATGAGTGGCCACAGTTGCTACTAGGAATCTAACTTTCTATGATAAAAGTGCAAAATATAAGCTAGCACTAATCCTGTCTGTTGTTTAAAAAGGAAGGATGAGGAAAATATACAGCTCCCAACTCTTCTCACACTCTTCATATGCATGATTTGGGTTGCTATGACTATGCTTAAAGAGTTTTGTATGCATAGTTCATAACGCTGGATTGAAATGAGAATCCTACACAGCATTCATTTGGGTGTTTATATGCAAATCTCCTTCCAGCTATGGATAGACCCAGCCTGGTCATAGAAGTAATTTTTATTGCACAAAAGAAGGCAGGTTCAATTGCCCTCTGTTTTTAGGTTGGCCCATGGGGAAAAAATATGGTCTGAAAGCTGGAATTGCTATTACCTGTCAGAATATTGACAAGTAACCATACTTATTGAGATAGATGGACCACATATTTGATGGGGTACAATGATTGTCATGGGCAATCCTAGAACTGTGGAAGCCTGATTCTGCATTTATATGATCCTAGCTAAAAGTGAATAGAAAACAGCTGAGACTCCAAATTTATTATTTATAATGTTAATGTTCCAGCTGCTGCAGTTGTATATCATATACTGTAAACTATTGAGATTTTGGTTGATTACAGCAGGTATAGCTGTAATAATAAATGATAAATGAATATATTAGTTGCATGTAGAGTACTAATTTAGCTCTGACTTGAATTTGGTCTTGAGACACACAGTAAAGTCTTCCTTTGAAGCCTATGGGCTCAGTTCATGATTTATCTGCAAGCAATAATTCATGGTCCCTGATGAAGCATGTTTATGTAGAACATATATCTGATTCAATGAATGCATCAAAACAACCTTTTGCACATAAATCTGATGTGTTCGATTGCTACAAAAGTCTTTTATTATATATTCATAATTCATCCAAGCTTGAAATTCCCTCTCTGCATCTATGAAACCAGCATTTCATTTGGGGTCTTGCAAGGTTTTCCATGGAGTGAAACAAAGCAATTAAGTTAACCTTGGTCAACAACTTAACAAGGAAACCCAACACACAACACTAGTAAAAGTGTTGTGTGTTGAAGATACAATGTACTCAAAACAAAGGCAGAATTTTCTTACCCCGATGAATCTGTATGTTTGAATATGAATGAATAAGTTTTAAATTTGCAAGTTGCATTTCAGAAAGTTTCAAACTAAGGCAGGCACCAAGTATTTAGTATATATCAACACAACAGAAAGCTATCCAGGGAAGCATCAATTTCTGCTTGTTGTTGTATCATGAGGCTTAAAAACAAGAGACAACAGGGAAAAAATAGAATGATCTGAATAGAATGTGGTATTTACAACTCTTGAGTAAAAAGCTGCCTCAAACTGACAACTGCCTAGAACAGAAAGGCAAGCTTTATTCTCTAAAGACAAATAGACAGGAAGCATTTTAGACCAGCCTGGGGGCTTTTTAGTGACATCGTGCATAAAAGGAGAATAAAAATCAATATATATGTCTATTTTCTAGCCCTATAAAACTTTTTTCCAGGATTTTTGTTGCAGAATCTGCCATCCGCAGAAGATGTGCTAGCAGTAGCTCATGGCATAAAGTTTTTGCAACCCTGTCATAGAGGTGTAAATAAAATACATAAAGATAAATTTTATTGTGAATTCATTGAAGAGTAATTCTTTTGTTTTCCTTTCCTTTCTTGCCTTAACAAAGTGAAAAATCGCAGCAGGTTTTTGTAAAAATAGTTGACAAAAAGCATGGCAGTCATTAGTGGTCCTTCTATTTTGATATCGCATTACCACCATTTTCTCCTTCAACATGTCCCACGTTGGCATAATGTTCAGAGGAGAGCAAATGGCAAACTTCCCTTCTGCTGGAATCAGATAAATATTTTCAATAGTAAGAATCTATAAGAAAGGAAATTAAAAAGGGGGTGGCATTCCATTCATATCTGATATCTACTTTGGCAGATTGAATAGACTCTGTTGGATCAATGTTTTATTTTTTTGAAATGATTGAAAAATACTAATTGAAGTAATTAGCAGGTAGCTGTTCCAATGACAGTACAGTTCAGTTTTTCCTCAACTTTAGCAACTTTAAGATATCTGGATTTCAACTTCCATAATTCTGAAGCCAGCTATGCTACGCTGGCTGGGGAATTCGGGAGGTTGAAGTCCAGTTCTCTTAAAGTTGCCAAGGTTGAGAAACATGGTATAGTACATCAGTATCAAACCAGGCTTAATTTAAAGATTAAAGTTAAGGATTTAGGATAGAGAAGATAATAGAATTGCTAATTGTAGATACATAGTTCAAATTTAATTTTTTTTACACATCTCTGAATTTGAAAGCAAAAGGAAGAGAAAAATAACAACAATTCAATAAATGTGATATGGCATTTCCAAACCACACTGCTCTCTAATTTTAGCTTAGGAAACCAGAGGGGAAAAATATAGGACTGTTAAGAGAGTGTTGTGAGTGTTTTAGGACCTTGGCTGAAGAGTAACAAACCATGCATCTTTGTTTATGGAGAAGCATCAATTCAGAGAAGAGAAAAACTTCACACTAAAATTGGAATCCATAAATCTGTACTATAAAGTTTCATGGTCAACAATGTCAAATTGTCTTTCTAACACAATAAAGGCCTGAGCCAACAGAAAACTTCAGCATTGGAAAACCGTTATCTGTTCAGACAAATTCATGAACTTGACTAATATTAATACCATATATATGACCACATAGCCAGTTCTTTATTTCATTAAAACACCTTCCTTTAAAAAAGAAAAAAAAAATCCAAGAAATAAAGTAACATCATGCTTTGCTCATAGTGAATCTTCTCCTACACTCAATATCTTTTCAGCACAGTTTGAAACTGGATTACAAATAAATACATGTAGTCATCTCTGTACATATAGATTGGCCCTACAGATTCCATATTTTCTTCAATGTACATTATTTTATCTATCTATAAGAGGTTTGTTTAGGTATGCTCTTTATTATTTATTTAATAATTCTATTATGAGCATGACTCCCAGTGACTCCAGGTTTACATATTGTTTAAAACATCAAAAAGACAAGCAACCTGTAGTCTAAAAGACGGTCTTATTTATCATCACCAAAAATCTAGATCAGACTTCATAAGGAATCTCATTCCAGAGAGCAGGTGTGCTTCCAAAATTCTTTCAGATGGCATTGTTTAATTGAAATAAAAGGTAAAGATGCCAGAATGACAAAACTGGATGGGAAGAAAGGAAAACAACGTCAAGTGCAACTGGTCCCAGAAAAAGGAAGAGAACCAATATAAAATAATGTTTCCAGTCCCCAACTTATGGAGTCAACTCAGAACAACAGTGTGGTTGACAGCATCAAGAGCTGCTGAGAAATGAAGGAATACAAGGATGGATGTCATCACCATCCCAGCTCCACCACAAGCATTCAACAAGTATGATCAAAGCTGTCTCAGCTGGCTTGAAACCTGATTGAATTGGATCTTTATAGCATTTCCTCTGCAGACTATCTTCTCAACAATCTTCCCCAAAAGGGAAGATTGGAGCTTGGTTAATAGTTATTGAAAACTATTGGGTTGAGGATAAGTTATTGAGGTAAGGGTAAATTTTGATGTTTTGCTACCCTTATCTCCACAAATAATCCCCAAAATGATCTCTTACCTACTGTATGTTTGGTTAGACTGGTTTGACTCTTCTTCCAACAGCACCCCAGGTATCTCTTCTGATGAATCATGTGCCAGAGATCCTCAGTAAACTAAAAGGTAACCTGGGGTCAGTATGGGGGAAATGCTGCAGAGGAACAATATGCTCTAAGGCCCCAGCTAAGCTCCCATTGCAGACAGGCTAGTGTCTCAGCTGAATTATGCATTGGAAAAACAAGAGGTTTTCTGGAACCTCATAGGTTTAATCAATCTCTTGATATAGGTCAATCAAATGGATCCTGTCTCTCTACAGAGAGTGCTTCTAGGTTGAAAGGATTGGCTGGTGAGTTGAAAGACAATCAGATAGTGACCTGTCTGGCAATGGGCTGATATTAATATCTATGGAGATTCTCAATCGTCCAGGTCGTTCCCAAAGGTGCTTTTCCAACAGGAAACCGGACTTTCTTAATTTTTTTGGAAAACATTTCACTTCTTATCCAAGAATCTGAAGTGTTAGACTTGAAGAAGCTTCTTAGATGAGAAGCGAAATGTTTTCAAAAGAAAAAACCAAGAAAGTTCAGTTTCATTTTGGAAAAGCACTTTTGGGATGACTGCAGTTAATATGATTCACTGAGCGATCAGATCTCAACCACCCCAAGAAAAAAACCCAGATTCCAGCTGTAGCCACTGGTATTCATTGGGCCATCAGTAGCTTGGGTAGGTCCATGATTGCCATAGAATAGAATAGAATTCTTTTTGGCCAAGTGTGATTGGACACACAAAGAATTTGTCTTGGTATAAATGCTCTTAGTATACATAAAAGAAAAGATACATTTATCAAGAGTCAAGATTCATAAGGTACTTTGTAAACAGTTGGACAGAGGAAATTATTTGTTTAGCAGAGAGATGGCATTTGGGAAAAAACTGTACTTGTGTTTAGTTGTTCTGGTGTGCAATGTGTTGCGGTTCACCTGCAGCCGGTACAGACGGCAGTGCAATTGGACAGTGAGGAAGAGTCAGAGAGTCTGGAGAGGACTCGGACGAGGGTCCTGTGTCTGATGCAAAGATGGGGCCAGGACCATCTGGAGTGGGGTGCTGCCTTTGGAGCCTTCAGAATCTGGCAGCTGCGAGGCAGAGGAGCCATGGGAGCCTGTGCGCAGAGCTACTAGAAGGCGAGAGCAGCTGAAACAAAAGGGGCGACTCAGGGGTAAGGCTGGGAGGTGATTGCCCCTCCCATAAGTATAAAGGTCAGGCCAAGATGATGATACCTTTGCAGGAAGCAAAGTAGTTTGATCAGTTCAGAGTCATTCTTGAAGCTCTTTGTACTTTGATTTTTTTTGTACTTTGGTTGGGTTTTTTTCTACTTCAGTTTGTTTCTTTTCTGTTCATTTGATACTTCACAGAACTGAAAGATGTGTGCTTATCTCTGGGGGCTGTTTGAGATTAATTCCAGCTGGGAATGAAAACAATTCCCAGCATTGCAATAAAATAAATCTTGTTTTTCAAAGATGTGTGTGTGTGTGTGTGTGTGTGTGTGTGTGTGTAATTACGGTTATACTGAGTCACTACACCCTGTCTCCTGGATGCTTGGCTGAAACCTGAAATCTGAGTGGTTACATTTCTAAAGGGGGAAATCCCCCTGCTCAGGCCCAACAGGGTCTCAGTAAGTCATTCAAGTCTGATGCCCTCCTTTGAGATAAGATCATGGAGGAAGGCAGTTTTGTAACACACTGATCTGGCATTCAAAAGGAACGTCTCTATCCCAGGGCCACCAAAGATCACCCATCAGGTTCTGAAGGGAGAGACTGTGGGCTAAACAGCAGGCTGCTTTCAAGCAGAGCCATTATCCTTGAGAGTATCCCATGATACCCCCCTTTTGCCATAACTGTCAAGATGGTTCTTTCTTCCCCTTATCACATAAATGGAAATTCATATAGATGAATTAGTAATATCCACTGAAAACCAGATCTATCAAGTGGTTCTCATTTTGTTTTTTCACTACGTTGCAAGAAGAGAAATGGCACTGAATTTTTTTCTTCCTTTCCCAAGACATGAATAGAATCAGTCTGGAAGGAGGAAGAGAACATGCGCTGCCTTTGTGAATTATGGAAATTTGATTTCTGATTCTTTTAAAATCTATTTAAAGATTTCTCTGGGAAAGATAATTATCAACTTTAAAATACATTAACTGAAATTTAGGGATCTTTTTTTCCCCAAACCATTTTAAAAATGTTTTGACTGAAATTAATATAATTCTTAATGACAGAAGTAAGAGATTATTTTCACTGTCTGTAGAGACTATAAAAGGGAACTAAATGTAGTATAAAGGCTTTATAAATTAAAAATTAATAAAAAAAATAATAACTTGAAAGTAACAACCTGCTAATTTCCCCATTACAGATGGGGTTATTTGTGGTTATTTCCTAAGAATGATTGATGAATTCATCAGTTCAAAAAAGAAAATATATAATAAGTCAAGAATATAATTGTAAAATTCTTTTTCCTCATCAGCAAGGACATTTTATCACTTGTTTATTAACAAAGACGTGTCTAAAATTATGAAAATCACTAGAAGATACTTCTACCTTATACTTCTACCTGTTACTTACTTCTACCTGTTATCTAATAATTGTTTGACAAAATAACTAAATAAATAAAATAAAAACAAACCTCAGTTCTCTGACAGCAATTCGAACTCTGATATGCACGAGCTTCAGTAGACAATGCTGATTTTAGACTTCTTATATTTTTTCCGGAGAATTTTAATGTATCCCTTAAAAATAAATCAAAATGAAATCATAAATAAAACCATCATTTACTCATCATACATTCAATATACTGAAGCCCTATATATATCATCTTGATTAAAGATATATCAACACGATGAACATTGATCCTCATTATCCCCAAGAGTCAAATCTGATGCAGTGGTGTTTAACAGACTGCCAGAGAAAAACTATGTATGAGAACATGGACTATTGATATTAATAGGTCACAAACATGCACATGGACAGATGGGTCTAAAGGCCAAGAATCTCCAGCTATTTTATCCTACATGTCCTTTTGGAATGTAGAGAATTAAGGACATTGTAATAATTACAAAACAGTTATAACAGACCAAGATATGCTAATCACCTTAAAGGGATGCTAATTAATTTAAATAGTTTTACAAGCCATTTTCAAATTGACAGTTATATTTGTGGCTTCAGACTATGACATAAATTTAAGTCTGAAATATGCTAATGCCAACATGGATCCACATTTATTTTTAGCATCAGATTACAGAATGATACAATGTATGGTTTTACTATAGATATTTGAGAAGGAAAATCTTAAATTAAAAAAAAATACATGTCAATAGGAACCTCTCCTTCTGATCCAAATTTATATTGTTAGATAACAATATGAACCTGATTTTGATTGTGTTTGTGTTTTAAATTGTTTGTTTAGAATTTTATTGGTAATATGTGTTTGAACCTTTACGGTGATATGGCCTATAGGCATCTCTCCCTCCCTCCCTCCCCCCACTCTCTCTCTGCTATTTGATTATGTTTATAGAAGAGAAAACACATTTAAAAGTTTTTTTGTTTGTGACTATGCTAGCTGTTTCTTTAATGTTACATTAATGTACTGTTTGTTTTGTGAAAGAAAGAAAAATCAATTCTCATTCAACTAGGTATTAATATTGCTTACACAGACCTCCTGCCATGAAAATTCAAGTGGTGTATTTTCTCTGTATGCTTACCCTTTGTGTGTATGTGTGAAAGGGTTATTATACTTTATGAAAGTATTCTCTGTTTTCCCATAAGAGTGTGGCTTCCATTTAGTATGTTGGATATACTAATTCTTTCATTCAGAGAGGATTTAATTGCAGAAGCCAAAACACTTTTTCCAAGATAGTTGATGTGCCAACTCAGGAGTAGAAGCAGGGGTCAACAAAAGTCAGACCAGACTTTTCATTTTCTTAATTTCATTAGAACTTTTCTCACAGGGGAGAAGTTGATGCAGCCAGGAGATCCGAAAGGACACTAATTTAATGTGTAACAAGCGCCAGCCAGTTTCGCTGAAACAGAAAGTGCAATCAATTAGTGGTGAAATATGGGGTTTCAGAAGGGACTGTTCAAAGACCTAATGGAAATGGAGATGAGGGGAAGAAACCAAATAAAACTACAGAAAGTGAGTTAAAGCTTGCAGGGAAAAGATAAGGGAAACAAATTACAGAATGAGAAATTGCTAAGCGCTAAAGAGGAAAGGAATAAAGACGCAGCTCATATGCAGGTGTACAGTTTTCATTCAATAAAGCAAAAACCTTATCAGGATGACTGCATTCAGAATTTGATTCCCATCCTAAACATTTTTTTTTGCAGCAGCAGCAGCAGAAATTGACTCTTCCTCAGAATTTTTTCACAGGACAAATATGTAGATTCTTGTGTCCATTAAAAAAATGAAAAGGAAAGTCTTGAAAAAAAAAACGCATGAGAAAAAACATTTCCTGCAAATCTAGCTAGAAATGAAAGTGGAGGGAGAAGAAAAAAAGAGAGTGAGTGACAGAAGGATAATTTAAATGAATAAAATGCAAAGCAAGCAGAACATGAATTAATTAGGAAATCAAAGTTCTTTTTTTTCCTGTAGCCAAATCAGAAACTACTGGTAGTCCTTGACTTATGACCACAATTGAGCCCAAAATATTTGTTGCTAAGTGAAACGTTTGTTAAGTGAATTTTGCCCCATTTTATGATCTTTTGTGCCACAGTTGTTAAGTGAATCATTGCAGCTGTTAAGTTAGTAACACAATTATTAAGTGGATCTGGATTTTCTATTGACTTTATTCGTCAGAAGGTTGCAAAAGGTGGTCACATGATCCCAGGACACTGCAACTGTCATAAATATGAATCAGTTGCCAAACATCTGAATTTTGATCATGTGACTATGGGGATACTGCACTGGTTGTAAATGTGAACTGGTCATAAGTCACTTTTTAAAGTACTCTTGTAACTTTGAACAGTCACTAAATGAACTGTTGTAAGCTGAGGACTACTTGTATATTTTTCTTTGCAACTCTTCACAGCAGTGGTTCCCAAACTTTTTCAGTCCACCGCCCCCTTGGTGCTACAAACTCATCCTCAATGCCCCCCACCCAGGGGCGGGATTCAAATTTCTGTGGGTGTGGCCTAATTTGAGGGAGTGGTTTGCTGGTAACATGATTGTGTGGGCATGGCTTGCTGGTCACATGAGTGAGTGGGCATGGCTTGCTGGTCATGTGATTAGGTGAGTGTGGTTTGGTGACTGGCAAACCAAATACAAGTGGTCCTCACAATGGCCGATTACTTAGCAAGTGTTCTAATTTATGGCTGGCCTCCCCAGAACTACTTGACCTGTTTTGGGAGTTTTGATAGCCACGCACACATATATACACACAGTCCCTTCCAACCCTGCTGGAGCAGGTCATTGGATTAGAATCGGCAAAGCATCTCTGATTAGATTCTAGTAGTGAAAAAAATCTAATCAGAGATGCTTTGCCAATTCTTGTTGATTTGTTTTATTTGTATTTCTTTATTTTATGTTGCTGAATTGCATTGACATGTGTGTCCCTTCTTGTGCACAACCCAGAAGCTTTTGTGATTCTTTGCAGCAAAAATTACTGACCTCTGTCTTTGCTCTACTTTTCAAATGTGCCGGCACTGCACGTTCTAAGTGCTGGCCCCACAGGTCCACCACTTTGAAACATCTTTGGCTTCTATTAATTAAAGGTATTGTGGATGAAACATGGCCAAGACTATCAGGAAGCTCTCACATTTTGTTGAGGCTTTAAACAGGATCCATTGGACCAGATCTCCACCCTAAAAAATTACTTTTCCCCAATGTATTACAGTGCCAATTCTGAAGAGGGCAAACCAAAATGTGTTGGTAAATTACAAGAACACACACACACACACACACACACACACACACACACACACCCTTCTAACCCTGTTGGAGCAGGTGATTGGACTAGAATAAATATCTCATTATCTTTCTCCTTCCTCTCTCCCTCCTTTATTTCTTTTTCTTTTTGTCCCTTCCTTCCATTCCCCCCTCTTTCTTTGTCCCTTTTTCTTTATTTCTTTTTCTTTCTGTCCTTTCCTTCCATCCCCCTTTTTTCTTTGTCCCCTTTTCATTCTTTCTCTTTTCTCTTTCTCTTCTTCCTTCTCTCTTTCTATCTCTCTCTCTTTCCTCTCTCTTTCTCTCTCTCAGGCTCACCCCATTGACTTTGTGCACTGCTCCATTCGGACTTGCTTGCTTGGGCAGGTGCCTCCAGTGCAAGGGGCTCAATGGGGTGGAACGCGGCGGAGGCGGGATGTTTGAAAAAGAGAGCAAAGCCACTCTGGCTTTGCTCTCCTTTCCCAAAGCTGCATTTGGGGTGGAGCTCTTTGCACCAGAGTGTGCAAGTCAATGGGATGATCCTGCGGGGCCTTGCCTCGAACGTGGCGGCAGTGGTATTTTTTCTCACCCCTGAATTGTGCCCTGCCAATCATGTCTGGTGCCCCCCTGCCCCCTCTTAGCACCCCCTGTCAGTCCCCTTGCCTCTTAGTGCCCCCTAAGGCATCCCACCACCATCCGGGGGCAGTACTGCCCACTTTGGGAACCACTGCTTTACAGTATTAAAGAGCCCTTGTGATATACTTCCTCTACTTGTACATATTAAATACCCATGTTATCTGAAACAGGAAATGAAAAATGAATGCATTTTCATTACCAAATAAGGAGAAAAATGTATTGGCAAAATATACTATCATGTATAGTTGAGTATCTTACATTGTGTCAGAGTTCATTCATTTTACAAGTCCATTGCATGGTTTGACTAGTTTTTTAAAAAAATAGATTTTATTAAATTTCTCATAAAATAAAACAAGGGAAAAAAAGAATGAAAAAGGAATCAAATAGGGGAGTTTATAAATGAATGAATGAATGAAACAGTTATAAATATGAAATGCATTAATCTTTGATCTAAAATTCAGCATTATACAATATTCTTATAATCATAAACAATTTTAATTGTAAAATCACTAGATTAATATAGCATTTATTTTGGTTTCTAGCAAAAAGTCTGAAAGTGATTACCACATAGAAACAAAACTAGACAAAATATTTTCATTAATCAAGGTAGTTGATTTCCTTGTCTACTTTCTTTTGTGGAAATTTCTATATCTTTTCATCACTGGGCATACAAAAGCATCGCTGAAGTTTTCATATATGAAAACCAAGTCCCATGTTTTTTCTCCAACTGTTTATCCATCAAACATAAAGAAAAATATCATGCAACTGGTAACCACTGTTTCTTCTGAGACATGATTTATGACTTATGCATGTGAATCACACTGTGTGACCCAAACTATATTTAAAAAATAATATCTTATGTGTGAACATTGTCTATACACCTATGATACCCTCTTTTGATCTACATGCATAATATTTTTAGGGCAGCACCAAGAAAGTAAAATATTGTCCAGTTTGCATTATGAGTGATAAATGTCAGCCCATGTTTTTCACTGAATTTTTGGCCTTCTACTTGCAGTAGGCAAATTTTACTGGCAGCACTTACACATCCTTGGCTAATCTCAAGAGGCTTAAAAAGTCAGATTTATTTGTATTTAGATTGTAGTATTAGGGCTATAGAGAAGAACTCAAAGACTCTATTGATATTTTAAAAATCCTTCATTTGTGTATCCCTGGGAAACATGTTCTGCTCTCTTTATTCTTTTTATATTGAAGATAAAAGAGATATATCATTTAGGTATTGCAGTAAGACTTTAATATTGAAAATCAATGGTTTGCCATATAAATCAGATGGTCAGAAAAGTATTTAAACTTAATCAGAAGTTCTGGGGAAGGAAGAGATTAGGAAACCAAGTTCTACAAAATTAAATTAAATAAGTTAGAAGTGTTTAATTTGAACAGAAGATAATTAAAAAGTAATAAGGTATCATCTTCAGATATTTAAAGGGTTGCTTCAGGGATGATAGAGAACACTCTTTTTTACTTGTTTCATATGGCAGCAATTAAATTCTAAATTATAATATTGCAATTGACAAACAGGGATTTATTTGACTAAATATTTAGAAAAAAATATTTTGTAAGCACTTGGAAAAGAAGCTCTTGCTTGTTTGAAGCTAGTGTGAATCTGTTAAGAATAAACCATGCCAAAGCAATCTGATTTCCTTTTTGATAAAAAATTAGTTTAGTGGACCATAAAATGCCATTTGAATTTAGCAAAGCATTTTACAAAGTCTCCCATAACATAGTCATAAACAAAATGAAAAACTAAGCTATTGTTATTTGAATCCAGAGCAGGTTGAACAATTATATCAAACCATTCTGAGTCAATTATTTTGCATCTAGCTATAGGAAAGTGTTGAGTGGCTGTACCTATGACTCTGTTCAATGCCCTGGGCTGTTCAAAATATCCAGAAATAACTTAGACGAAGCATAGAAAAGTTTGCACATAGGGAATAGCAAACGATTTAAAGGAGAGTATTAAGATTCAACATTATATGATATATAAGATATATGCATTTGTTCATGCAAAATCATTGTTATGAATATAAATGTGATTTGTATTTTTGAAAATTAGAATAAAAACAAATTTAAAAAAAAAGATTTGACAAGATGGGACAATGGGCATAAACCAGCAAGATAAATTTCATGCAGGAGAACTGAAAAGTCTCACACTGGGTTAAGAAAAAGGAAACATGAAATGAAAAATGAAACAAAATGAAATGAAATTGGGGGAGGGGAGTGAGTTGCAGTACTAGTGGTAAGGATTTGCGTTTCTTGGTAGTTCAAAGTGGAATATGAGCTACTAGTGTAAAACTGCTATCAAATAGTTAAAGCAATCCTAGACAGTAAAGATGATAAAGAGTTTGGATAGCAAAAATGGAAAGAAAAAATGACAAAACACCTGCAACCATTTCTCATTTGTTTAACTTGGAAAAGAGAAAACCTGAGGGAAGGGAGTCTGGGGTGGTGATGGTAACATGATATAGTACTGCCTTCGAATATGAAGGGCTATCATGTAGAAAATGAAGTAGAATTATTCCAGAAAACAGGAGACAAACCTCTGCATTTAAAGGATGTAGATTTGAGTTAATCCTTGGAGAAAAATTCTTAATGGTAAGAGCTATTCGGTGATGGAAGAAAAATTGGTGCCCTGGCTGAAATTAGTCTTTCCAGTCACAAAATGATCCTCATAAAATTACTCTCTAGAAATGTTTTTTTGGGAGATCTGTGGTGGACACTTTTCATCAGAACTGTAGCAGATGATGAAAGTTTAAATTACACATGTATCATTATTATTCTGAACAAGGATGTTCATAACCGCTATTTTAATTTTTTAAAGTGAAATATGATTACATGTTTCCACAAAATGTCTAGCATAGTCCCAATATTCTTTTTTTCCAATCTCTTTGCTAGTTTACACAATGAGCTGCTTCCCTCATAGATAGCACCCGCCTTTATCAAGTATTAATAGTTGTTGATAGTTAACTAAGACACCATACTTCTTTACACTGTGAAAAAGCATATAACCATTTCATTCTCTTTGCATCTGTTTTTCCCTTCAAACTATTACTGCTGTTTCTTCACAAGAAAGAACAATTTTGACCTTTCCCCATGACCTATTAGCTGCATTAATTTCCTTAGGCAACCCAGTGGTAGATTGGTTCACCTAAGAGAAGAAAAGAGAAGGAAAAATCAAGGAAGTTTGGAGAGAGTTATGTGAATATAACTTTGAGTAGTTTAATGAAGACCATCTAAGATAAACAAAAGATCCCAGAATATGGTTCATTGAAATGGAAATGTCATATGAAGCTTTGCGTAGTCAAGAAGCTGTACTTGAAACCACCATTCTCAGTGTGACAAAAGTAATCTCAATCTAATTTATTCTTAAGTAAAGGGATGAACAATTTTTGCTTCTTCTTTGAACAAGAATAACCTTTCATTCAAAGCCTTTATGTGCCTTATATTTTGATAAGTCCCAGCTGGACTGCATCTGCTTTGTGTTTTGAACAGAACATTTGGTTCATTATTTCTTATTATCAGAACTGACTTATGTTCTCCTAATTGTAGTGAGAAGGTCATCCAATGGTGTTTTTCAATTACTCTGGAAAATTCAGAGTAATTTGAGAAGATTTTCTAAAGCAAACATAACAGCCATGATAACTACTCTATCAAACATTAAATGTAGATTTAATATCCCACTTCATAAAAATTGTTTTGTATACAGCTCAGCTGAGGAAACCGAAGGACTGGTTCAGACACCTGTACAAGGATTTACACTGTAATAGTTCCATGAGGAGGAAGCGATGTTTGACCCAATAAACTCTCTAGTACAAATGAAGCTTCTCAATGTCAAAGGGCATGAGCTCAGCAGCACTCTTACAAGATGCAATAGAAAAGCACCATCTACTGTATGCCCACAGAGAAACAGTCAGATGTAAAGATAGGTAATCTTCCCTCACTTAAGTAAAAATTGGCCTTGTGTTCATGAGTCTTTTAGTGAGTATTCAGTATAATAAAAAAACATGCTTTCTAGGATTTGTGTCCTGATTTGTAATGTTTACGTACATATAAAAATAGTATCCGACATCATTGTCCATGTCCCTTAACCTATTACCTTCTAGAACTGGAGACCTCAGAATTTAAGATCTATTATTATAACTTAATTTACTGTCCCCTACTATCAAACATACATACAACAAGGATTTTCAGCCTGTTGTAGCCACCAAATACCTGTTGAAGGAATTTATTTCAAAGAAAATAATGCTAATCAAATAAAAGCAGAAGACAAGCCACATTATCAATTATCAAAGATAATTACAACATTGAGGAATGGAATATTTAAAAAGTACAGTTCATACATCTGTAGAACATCTACCCGTAGTTTTCTCTGCAATGTTCTGTAGCTGAATCAACATGAAGAGTGTCTCATTAGTTCTTCTCCAATATTTATATCAGAGAGGGACTTTAATGGGTGTGCAACATTAGGGGAAGTTTTCTTGAAGTCTTAGTAATCAACTCCTGACATGTTTAAGGACATCTCCATTTAGTTTTCCTGGCAACAATTTAGAAAAGGTTTGCCTCCAGGATGATGATGATTTCCCAAGTGTAGACCACAGCTCTGAGGTTTTCTTTAATCCTCTTCTTCCATCCAAATCTAACCAGGACCAATCCTGTTTAGTTTTGCAAGGTCAGATGGACTAAATAATCCCATCTTTTATATCACCTAATTCCAGTTTTGTTTCTTTTTTGTATCAAAGGCTGAAACAGAATCTGGAAACCTGGGATTTTAAATGGATGGAAGCTTTTATATATGTAAACTTCAAACAATGCACCCACCATTCACAGTATCACAGTGTACTCTCAGTCTTCCCCTAATTACTGCTATATTTGGGAGTCTGTATACTCTTAATGCTCCATAAAAGTAGCATTAGATAAAATTCCAATTCACTTTTTAAATAAAGCAAAGTATTAAGAGTTTGGCAAAAATCCATCTTGAGCCAGATAATTGCAAACTGTAAGCCGTGTGATATAGTGATTGAGGTGCTGGCAAAACTGATATCTGAGTGTGTCCACTGCTGTTGAAGTTCATCAGGTAATAGGGGAACCTAACAGAATAATTATTGTGGGGGAAATTGAAGGAGAGAAGAGGAAGAACACTTTGGATGTTGCTTCAAGCCCAAAGATAGGAAGGTTGAAGTGTTGGATTAAGAGTGGAAAGACCTTTCACCACAGATGCTCATTGAGTCCTCTGAGCTCAACCTTCTTTACAGATTTCAAAAACTGCAGTGTTTTGTACATGATTCCTGAATGAAAGGTAAGATATAAATCTAATAAACAAATAAGAATGTGTATTTGACCCCTGCACAGTTCATATTTCTTTTCTACGAATATTAATGCAAAGTCTAACATATTGTAGGCACTGGAAATTGTGGTTTGGCAGCCAATATAGTTGAAGCTGCAGTATTCAGAGAGGAAGAAATAGATTCCAGTACTGTTAAATTTTCTAATGATATTTTTTGTTCCCTACTGGAAAAATTGAGTGTCATAGTCCCTCCATATTTCTTTGCCTCCAAATTAAATTGGTTTTGAGGCCCAACTGCAATGCAGTTCCACCCTGAGTATATCCCATTAGCCATCTCTCTTTCTTCTTGAGAATTTGTGAGAAGTTCTAGAAATTCACAATAAGTATTTGGAAGCTCATTATTTAAGGACTCGTGCATGCAACCATATAAATCACTGACACTGGATATTATTGATTAAAAAGTACAGATTAGTCTATGACTATCCACTGATGAAATTAGTTTGACTTCATTCTTTAATTTCCCCTGCCAAATGCAACACTCCAATCATGGGGATTGATTTAACTTCACCAAACTGGGAAAATAAAACATAGATATTACTTTGTACTCTATTCTTATTCAAATTCATTTTTATGAGTCATCTGGAACACTTGATATTATTACAAAGGCAGGACAAATTAACTACTTTAAAAATATTTTAAAGACAAATATGTAAAAATATGGCAGCACCTGGTTCATTTTTTCTGAACTTGCAACTTAAGAAAGGTCACTCCAAGCTAGTGCTTGCATGGGAAACTCCCCAGAAATCTTAGAGTTGTAAGCTACATTGAGAACTAAAATAAAAAGAAAACAGACACCATCCCTGAATCATTTTCATCACATAGCTAAGAAAATGGCATGGGTGCAGTCAACAGGAGTGAAGTTTAATTTTTGAATATCTTTATCTTTCCATTCTTTTCACTCTTGCAAGTAAAGTAAAAGACGTTAGACCCTCATCTACATACCTAGCAAGCAAGCTGCTAGAAATGAGCCAAACAAACAAAATAAAAATGATCAGACCCATACAGAGTGCAGAAACAATACACACAGACGCAGTACATTACATAGAAAAAAGCACAGATGCCCCCTTTTGTTATTGGGAAAGATTCTAAAAATGGTGTTCCACAAGCTTTTCTGTAACTTTTTTTTGGGTGAGCAAATAAATAAATGTTGGGTTGAGAATCTTTTTGTTTTGCTGATTAATATTTGATTAATCTGTAAGATCAAAAGAAGCCAAGATTTGCTGCCTTTTATGATTCCTTTTTATTGGCTTTGCCTTATATTGCCTCCTCCCTCAACCTCATTCAGAAAAAGAGTACAAATATCCCTCTTTTCCCCCTTTCAGTGTAGATTTTAAGTTTCTTTTCCAAAAGCTGGTAAGTCTGAAGAGAGAAAAAGCATTAAAACAGATCACTCCATGAAACAAAATTATTTTATTTCTAGCTACATGAGATACTTTGAAGGTGATCCCTATTTCATTTTTTGATTATTTTCCTCTCCCTCTCTCTTTTCTTTAAAACTCAATGAAAGTAAGGGATATTTGCTTCTGAAGTAGCAGCAAATCTACCACAGAAAGAATGGTTATTGTTTTATAGGAGAAATTAAGGTTCTGATCTTTTTGGGCCAGGAATAAGATACTAGTTCATCAGGGAAAAACATCCTCTGTGGCCATAATTTTAAAATAATTGCTTTCTTGCATTAATTAATTTACTGTACTTCCCCCTAAACTAGGACAGTTGACAGTGATCATTTACAGCTTTGTAAAGATTTCCAGTGGCTTGTGTTGTTATGTTTACTGCTGAGGTAAGATGTTTGAGCTTGCAGTCCTAAGCTTGCAGTCCCAGCCACGAAAACCAACACCGGACCCAAAACAACACATGACGCCACCACCAATCTCCCTCACCAGACTCAAACCCAAACCCACCCATAGATGAAAGATAACCACCATCCAGAAACCAGATCATGGCTGCATCACCAGCTGCCACACACCCCAAACCCCAACCCAAGCAAACTGACACACACCATGAACACATAGTCAGGCCTCAAACTCGGAGCCAAACCAAAACCCAGAATGTCACATCACAGCCACCTACTCAGGATATCACATCACGAAACTCATCATGAAAACCTCAGGCTCAACCATCACATCACGAAACTCATCACGAAAACCTCAGGCTGTCACAACACAGCCAATGACCCAGGAGATTACAGCACAAGACTCAGGATGTCACAACAATAGAACTCAGAAGGTCATCACACAACCCATTACCTAGGTCGTTACAACACAGGAGGTGGATAGACACACAGCCAATACCTCAGCCACGCATGTTCTTACAAAAAAGCCAGGCAATCTGCAAACATCAATTCCATCAACCAATCAAGAAGTGACAACACAGCCAACCTCCCCACCAGTATATATAGGGAGACGGCAGCTGCGATCACACTTTGCTCGCACAAGCGCGAAGCCAAAAGCACTGCCTGAAGATGGTGAGTGGGACCTCATCAAAACGTTGCCAAGATACTCTCAATCTTACATGGGAAAAGACCCGAACACACCAAGACCTGCTTATGTATGTATGTATGTATGTATGTACGTATGTACGTATGTACGTATTATATTTATATTACACCCTTCAGTTGACTCCAGGTAGCCTCAGCAAATCTTTATGATGCCAAATGGCAACATGGGCATGGTGATGTCATCACATAAGGCACATCATTACCCTCTTGAATATTGACATCTGACACAGATACACAGGTCATATCATTTGCGTGGTTATATAATTCATACTTACTGCATGCTCATGGGTATGCCATGTGAATTCAATAAACATATGTAAATATATCAACAATAAATAATATATATTTAATATTGTAAAAATTAAGTACATTATTTTTTTATTGAATTTGGTGCAAAATTAAGTGCATTAACATTAGACTTCAAAGACCATAGTCTTTGTTACCTTCCTTAAAACTAAAAGGGACGAGATCCAATTCCTACCTAATATCACAAAGAGGGATTGCACAAAATGAGAAATATTATTTTGAAAAGATGGTGTCAACCCTGAAGCTGACCCTGACAGATGGTATCAAAGATACCATGACACCATGGACTTTATAGTTTAAGCAAATTAATTGAATTAAACTTAGAAACAAGGGCAGTCAATGCAGAATCTTAGTACAGGAATAGCATTGCTGTATTGCTCTTATCCTTCAGCTAAATTCTACACCAAATGAAGTTTGTCCTCAAGGGCAGCCCCAAGTAGAACTCATTACAGTAATCTAGTCTTGAGTTGATGAAGCTTTGAATTACTCTTGTCAGTGGCAGGAAAGAAAGAATGCAACAGGTGCACCAGATTTTTAAAATATATGCTGCACACACATACATAGACAATTCCGATATTTCTTTCTTTCCTTTTTTTTTGTGTATAAGCCACTGAAAGCTACTTACCTGAAAGGAGAGCATGCTGGTAATTTTTGCACTCAGGAATTATATGCAATACCTTTAACGTTTCAGTGATTTTTTTTCTTTTTGCAGCAACAGCAGCAAATTGCAGTAAGTGTAGGGAAATATAGCCATTACTAATTCAAGCTAGTCTGAAAGTTTGCAGATCCTTGGAACTCTTCTCAGCATAGAATAATCTAGTGAAGTAAGTGAAAGGTAAAATTGATAAGTCAATAGGATGAGGCAGGAATTTTTACAAATGTGAAAATTGGCAGATTTGCCTCCAGGCTCAACATTTCAAAACCTCACCCCCCACCCCCCCCCCACCCCCAAAAATACAATGCTAGTTTTGCAGCCGTTTCAAATGGATGGAAACAGAAATAAATCAGTTCAACTCATGACCACGGTGAGGTCATGGAATCCAGTAGGTGCATGATTCTTCTGTGGCAGTGTCCCGAGTGAGGAGTGAGGAGTGAGAAGACCAAGAAAAAATGACAAATAACCCACCCATTTCTATCTTTGGTATGTAGTGCTAATTGAGAGCCAATAGTAGCAAGTAAATGGGCATTAGCCAAATCAGTGAGGAGATTGAAGAATCTGGCCTTCTCAAATTTGAATCTGAGGTTGTCCAACATCTGGAAACAGATTTTTTTCCTAAGCTTCACACTCTTCTTTCCAGTTCCTTTTTTTCTGACTGCAATGTCAGATGGTCAACTTGGCACAGGGACAGGCAGTCTTTGTAAAGTTTTTAATCACATGTAGTGAAGTGCTGGTATTAAATCTTTGAGTCTTCAGTCAGTATTGTTATTAAATGGAGCAGAAAATGAGTAGTAGGGTAAGGAAGTGAGTGGAAGCTAGATTGAGCCAGCTGATGGAACAGATCCAGCCTTTTGAAGCAGAAAAGATTGTCTTCAAAAAGCAAGAGCCTTTCATAGCTGCATAGTTTCAGGGTACTCCTGAAAATATTTGCAAGATTCCTACATCTGAGGAATCTTAGTTGTGTTTTTTTCCTGCCCTATCCTAATGCAAGGAGGCTTTCAGTGAAAACAGGTTAATGTCATATTTTCATGTCTTGCCGTTGCCCTCAAAAAGGTAATAATTTACCATTTCATTCTCTTCTGATGGCAAATAAGTAAAATGTCTGATACAATACAGTATATGAACAGCCACTCCACTTTAGTTGTGACATTTCATATCTATTATTCTTTATGGACCCCGAAAGCAAATCAATGGTCTTCTTACTCAGTATTGCAGAGTTTTGTGTAGCAAAATCTATGACAAAGATTTAACCAATACCTGGGCATCCAGCTGGTAAGGGTGGCATTAATGATTTTGTAGGAAGTTAACTAAGTACATCTATCACTTTGTCATCTATGGTAAAAGGAAGTATCAGTCAAAGAATAAAAAGGCAGCACATTTTGGCTTCTTTTTGCAGGTTGTTGTGAAATATGTTACAAAAATCAATAGACCTGGAGTAGTGTGGTGAGACGATTTTTTTGATTAAATAGAACACATGGAGAAAATAAAAAAAAACCACATATGGATAAAGGTTGAAAGTTTGCTAAAAATAGGCAGAATATATGAAACTGACTAGCTATAATTCATGTAATTCCCAACTTTCAATGTGATCAGAAATAAAGTAAGGAACCATCCATTAGAACACAATTTTGCATTTATTAAATCTCTTTTCTTGATGTAATTTTTTCACTCTCTTGACAAATATACAGTAAATATTACTGAGATCTGATTTAATTTTTCATTGATGAATCTTCGCTCCCATTGAATAAATCATATTGTCTGAATTGGTGTTATATACTATATTATTCAAATAGTCACTGAGGATCTAGAGAAGGAATAGATCATGACTTACAGATGTTCTATATGGATGTTACTGAATATAAATACTATATTCTATATGAATCTTACTGAATATAGATGCTATCTTCTATATGCATGTTACCAAATATAGGTACTATATTCTGCATGAATGTTACTAGATAGATACTATTCATTTCATATTCACTGTTTTAGTTAACAATGATCACTGCTGCAAATTGAAATATTATATGTAACTGTGGTATACTTAATAAGGAGTAACAACATAATTCAATAGGAACAATGGCATTTACAAGGCATTTATAAGATGAGACCATTTCTTGCTCATGATTATATTGATGAGATGTCCCAAATGTTCTTGGCTGCTATGCAATTTGTTATTATTTATGTTGTTTTAATTTGGGTTATTTTTACTTTGTTTTTATTCTGTTTTAACTGTTAGTTGCCCAGAACCATGTGTATGAGATGGGCAGCCATATTTATATATCTATAAAGTAAATAAAAATTTAAAATGCATATACAGTATTTTGTAAGGCTACTAGAAATCATGCATTATGCCAGGCTAATGCACATTCTTGGTGTAGGTTGCTTTGATTCTTTTTTTCATGGATTGATTGCATGGGCATTCTTCATGAAGCATGAATGAAGAATGGAATTCTTAATTATATATGCTATTGAAATTACTTAATTCCTCTCACACACTTATACAAAATATCAACACATAAATAAAAGAAGTATTAAGATTAATGCTGAGTAAGTATGTACTTTCTTTCTCTCTTCAAGTTTTATTTTTTATTTTATTTATTTGATTTGTCAATTGCTTATAAGCTAACAAGTATAAGTATAAACATGAGAAAAATACAGGAAATAGGTACGAATGAATGGGGACAATAGGACAGGGATGGTAGGCACAATTGTGCACTTATGCACGGCCCTTACAGACTTCTTAGGAATGGGGTAAGGTCAATAGTGGATAGGTTGAAGTTAAGGGAGTGGTGATTAAAGTTGCTTTATTTCTCGTCTTCAAAAAATGACTACACCTATCTAACAATGCATAGAAGATGTCTGTGAATACAAGGTATTGGATAAGAGGGGAAAGGATTCGGATGAATCCCAGCAGGGAAAACGGATGCTTGTCCAGAAACTCTCCAGTTCCAGGGCTGCAAGGGTGATATCAGCCTAGATTAGACTAGATTTCAATTTAGTCATCTTTCTGATTTCTGGCAATGAATTTTATCTCATACTTGACTATTGCATATTTCTCTCCATGGCTCTTGAAGACAATTCTGCATAGCTGTCCACTTCTTAATGAGGAAGAAGCAATGCACGAAAAGAGCACCCACACTGTAAAAGCAGCATTGTTAATTGGCTTATAGGTGGTAATTATCTATAAAGGTTAGTATGCTTGTTATCTTCAGGACTGTCTGCTCCAAGTAGAATCTACCTATGCAATAAGTATACATTAGCATCCACAGATGGCATTCTGTGTCTTTGTCTGACCACAGAGGTTAAAAAAGCATGGACTTAAAGTCAGTTTTCTTGATAGTAACTTTTGAATAGGTTCACCCTGTCCCTACAGTGCTCTGTTAACATTCTTAAAGCTCAGTAAGATGATGTAGTTCATTAAAGCCTTCAGAGCAAAGGGTAGAACATAATTCAAAAGTGCTCTTGGCAATAATTCACTGTAATATAGTTGAAATGATGTTGTTCATAGCTGTTTTAAGGTGTGTGTTTTTTTTCCAGAAAAGTACCATAATTTTCCTGGAATCTTTAATGAGGCAACATTTAGAAGTTTGCAATAAATAACAAAATAAAAATAAATAGCTTATATAACTATTAATGTAATTATTACATTATTACATAATATAACTATTAATGTAATGTAATGTAATGTAATGTGTCACATTCTAGCAAAACAAGGTTTAAGATCATCCAAAAATCTTAAGATCTCAGAGTACTATTTGAAAGTTGCTAGATGTTTGAGCTGGGTTTAGAAAAAGCTGAAGAACATGAGACATCATTATTGGTGCATGTTGGACAATTGAGAGAGCAAAAAACAAAACACTAAACAGGAGTCAGTATGTGTTTCATGGATTATACAAAAATCTTTGATTGTGTCAGTCATGTCATCCTGTGGAATGTGCTTAGAAAAATGGGAATCCCAATGCATCTCATTGTCTCAATGCAAAAGGGAAGATAGACCCTTACAGATAGAACTTGATAAAACAGACTGAGCTCCTAGTTGACAAAGGACTGAGACAAAACTCTCCCCTCATATATTAGAGGAAAGTGGGTTTCATGAAAATGAGCATGGTTTTAAAATTGGCGGAAGAAACACCAATAGCCTGCACTAAGCTGACATTATTCAGATGAATGCTGAAAATGCAAAGGATCTGCAAGCTCTAGTAATAACAATCAAGGAGCACAGTGCAAAAGTTGAACTAAATTAAATATAAAGAAGAACAAATAACAATAGGTACAGCAACTAGCCTTAGAATTGACAATAAAGATACTGAAATTGTAAATAGCTTCTGCCTTTTAGGATCAACCATCAACAATAAAGGAACAAACTGTCAAGAGATACTCTGCAAACGAGAGCCCAGTAGAGTGGAATTGGGAATCTACACAATTCATGCACTTCCTAAAACCACAGCTTACAATTACTGGCTCAAAATTAATGAAATGGAGGTGGATAGACTCCCTAAACTATGTCTGCTGGTGTTCCGGACTAGCAGGCTCGAAAGCCTGCAACTCTGATTGGCCCGCTAATAGCGGATCGTGATTGGTCACCGCAGACTGATCTGACTGGCTAGTAAATGGGCTGCCGCGATTGGCCCAGCCAAGCGCGGCAAACTCAAATCGCCATCATTGGCTGCCTAGCCGCAGCCAGCCCTATATAAGGGGCTGCTGCGGCTGGGATAGTTCGCTCAGATCTGAAGTCACTAATAAG
The DNA here is from genome assembly GCF_049901715.1 of Pseudonaja textilis. Classification (NCBI taxonomy): domain Eukaryota; kingdom Metazoa; phylum Chordata; class Lepidosauria; order Squamata; family Elapidae; genus Pseudonaja; species Pseudonaja textilis. The sequence continues at coordinate 64,445,456 of NC_141990.1, read as the reverse complement.
GAGCTGTTGTTGCTATCTGAGTCTTGTCTCCGTTCTTGGACCCATCCTCCCAGATCTAACAGCTGGAGCAGATAAAACTGCAGCCACAAACCCTTTGGATTACTAAATTGTCAAATTATATAAAGAGCTGTGGTCTTCCTAACCCCTGTGTAACAGGAGAACAACAACAACAACAACAAAAGAGTTGCCCAAAGAACCATGGCTATAGAAGCTCAAAATGATATAGCCACACTGAGTAAGGCTGGTAGCCTGAAATGGCTGAGCAAATATAAATGCACTTTCCAAATGGGCAACTATTTAAAATCATAATTGCCAAAACATATCAGGGAAAGATTTACCTGACCAAGATTTGAACAGCTTGGTTAGATTTGGGAGACTCGATTCTATCCCATACAATGAACATACATATATCTGTGGAGCTGAAGAGGTAGAAGATCTGACTCATATATTATTCGATTGCTATTTGTATGAGGGGATGAGAGATAAGTACCTTGATCCACATATTAAATGTATGGCCCAGTGGGAGGCCCATATTAAAACAACATACCTCATGTCTGGGCAGAATCTGAAAATGACATTTAATACAGCACAATTTCTGACTAAAATGGTCCAACTGAGATTGGCATTTGTGGGCCTGATTAGGGTAGATTGCAGGGGTGATACAGAAATATAATTTTTGTCATTTTATTCTATTTTACATATTTATGTATTAAATTGTTGTATTTTATCCTATAGCTATTGTATTTTACCCTACTCTCATTTTAAATTGTTTGTTTGGAGTTTTATTGGTAATATGTATTTGAACCTGATATGGCTTATAGGCTAATCAATCAATCAATAAATAGTTATATAGTTACTGTATGCAACAAACAGATTCCCTTACTCCCTTCCCTTTCTATAAAGGCAAGCTTTCCTCCTTTTTAAAAAATCTAGCCAAGCTGCAGGATAACAGTCTAGAAAACGAATTAGTTTTATCTTTCAGGTTCAAAAGTGAGCTGAAAGCTGGAATTTGTAAGAAGCAGGATTTTCAAGATATTGGATAGAGATAACATTTGATCCAAGGGTCATCTATTCTATAGTTATTCTGATAGTTAAATGTTTTATGGTTTATGATATTTATATTCTGTACACAAGCTGAGTGTATTTTCTGCAGACTGGATCTTCTTTGCATCAGAATTGCCTTTTGTGTTCCTAACTCCCTTTTTAATTGGGAGCTGTGCAGAGTTGGTTAGAAAATGGGCAGCTATATAAATTGTTTGAATGAATGAATGCATAATAGAATTATCATCTTGTGTCTTCTGGGAATCTTAGAATGTCCTTTATGCTTTCTCTATGGGAGATCCTTCCTGGATATTGCCTATGTTTTTATATCTTACGTATGATTATTTAAAATCATCAAAGGAATGTTTTCCACTTTCTTTTTTCCTTTTATTATTATTTAAATAATGCCATTTATTGCCTGGGAGATTGATTTAGCTCAAAGGGACAACGGCTGATTTCCCTAGTAAGACATTTCACACTGTAGATCTAGGAGGTGGCTATCTGATTTATTTTATCAGCATTTGTTCACAGGCAGTGTGATTTCTATCTATTTCAGATGCTGGAGATGCAGGAAGGGGTCAGGCAAAGGTATTCCATTAGAAGACACATAACAACAAGCAGCTACACTAGAGCGCTACAGTAGGGCAAGGCCAGGATGTGTAAAGCCCTCAAAGTTTGGGAGAGAGAAGGGACTCCGTAAGCTAAGCAAATGAAAACTTTCTTTTAATAATTTTTTAAATTTCAATCTACACATATACATCAATACGTTAATTGGGTGGCATCAATATATCATACATTTTAATATAGGCAAGCTTAATAATACCAATTGTATCTCTTATTACCCATATTCACATTAAATCAAAATCCTTCTTTGCTTATTTTTAAGATTTCAATACTCTCTCCTAATGTCACCATATCAGTTAGACATACCTAGTAATTTCATTATTCAATTTCCTCTTCAATTTTTTTTAAATAAAAAATTCTCATTTGCAAGCAGTATGGTTGCAGGTTTCACATCTCAATACAAACATGACCATATTTACCTATTCACTTTGTTTGTTTAATTTCATATCACATTTACCTTATTAGTGTTAAATATTAAGCTTATCCAATTCCAATTCATATTATAACTTATTTCATTTTCCTTAGAATATTCTCACATCTTATTTTACAATGTTATTTAAAATTCTCATCTCATTTCTACGTTCATTTCCCATATTACCTTTTTCTGTCATATTTGTAATTTTATCAATCCTTAGTTTGTTAATTCAAAATTGTCCCCTCTGATTATTGATTCGAGCCAGCCACCTTCAATCTACCTTAATACCATCTCCCTATTTACTATATAACACACACGTATATACACACACACACGTATCAGTTTCCCCATTACATTTTCTCAATCACCTTATAAATCATCTATACATTACAAACATATTAGTCTAATCAATTAAGTATAGCAACTGGTATTAATCCTTCCGTAATAGTTCTCATTTCATCATCTTCCCCCCTTCTCTTGTACATTGTGAGTCATCAATTACTATATGATATTTTTATTATAAATTCCCAATTCCATATTCATTCCATTGAATTCCATGTCTAGTAGAGCAGTAATTCTTTAATAACAGGAAAGAGAGAAAAAGAAAGAAATTAAAAAGAACAAAATCCCATCAGTTACATACTTACCTATTTTCAGTACGAACTCATATATATCACAACTTATTACCTTGCAGGATCTCCTTCCGATCTTTTTTTTTCACCCATTGTCTCTCGCTCTTTTAACAATATAGTTTCTTTTCATCCTCATTTGCTTCCTGTTTTTCTTTATTTTCTGGTCCTTTCTTTTAATTCCCTTTCCCCCCATTCTTATCCCTCTCCATTTCTCATTCCAATTATTAATTTTTTCTCCCTCCCTCTTTCGGTTTTTCTTTTGAACTTCCCTTTTCAGCTTTTTCCCTCTCCTTTTTTTCATTTTCCAAACCATTTTCCCTTTTATTATCACTTTAGACCCCACATTTTTAACTTTAATTCCTTTTCCCCCCTGTTTAAATAATTGTTGATCCCTTTGTTCTTCAAACTGGCTTCTTCTTTGTTAATCTCCTCCCCCTCTGGTTTACTTTGTTCTTCTACAAGCTGGGTCACCATTTCTAATTTCTATAATACATAATTACACATTTCAAGTCTAATTTTCATCATTTCCCTTATATCTTGCAATTCCAATCTCATTTCAACAAATAATTCTTCCATTGTATCTTCTTCTTCCTTTCCTTTTCTCTAATTGGTGTATTCAGTCCCAATGTCCAGTATATTATTTCAGCCAGTATCTTTTAAGTTTATTTTCAGCAATCAATGTCTTTGAATCTTTGTTTCAAATCTTCAAGTGGGCCCTTTCCTGACTGTTTCCCACAATCACTGGGTAGTTCTATGTCAATATTTTTAAGTATCTTCCCCTTTGTAGTAATCTAATGTCACTTTCCAGGGTTTTTATTTTTTATAATGGAGTTTCTTTTACTTTCTTTTAAGTTCCAAAGTCCAATTTCTTAGAAAGACCAAGCACCATTTTAAAAAGGTGACTGAAGTTTGCCCTGTACCATCAGGTGGTGCTCATGAGCCTTTTCCACAGTCCATTCCTTCCTTAACTTTAACTTTCTTTGTTAAATATAGTACTTTTATTAAATTCACTAATTTCAATCATTAGCTATTATTTCTTTTCATTTCAACACACTCAATTTCAGCATTTTGTTATGCCCTTTAAGTGCCCATAATCCGATAGTTAACCAGTTTAATTTCTAAGCCTTTGTTGTGTTCAAATATTTTCCTTTAAATTTTTTCCTCCAATACAATAATTCAAGCCAATTTTATAAAATCCAATTTCCTTCTCACTTTCTTTGGTCGCCGCTTCCACACACTTTCCTCCAAAATAGTCCTTTATTTTTAATACTGGGGTACCTCAAAAATTATGTCTTTTGTCTGGTTTACACTCTGCTTGCTGCTTCTCTCCAGCACAGTCTTAGTTTTCTGTAGTGTTCTTCGTCTTCATGGTGGCCATTTTAAGACCACCACTGCAGCTTGCCTTTGGGAGTGGTTTTCCTGTCCGGGGGTTGTGACTCCCTCAACCTTCCAGGTGATTCCTCCCTTCTTCACCACCCCTCCAGGGTGGTTCTGGTCTCAATCAGGACCCTCCAGCAAGTGAGCTCGGGCAAAACTGTGCATGATCGTAGATTCTGCTTCAACTCCAACGATGAACAAACTGGAAGTCTAAGCAAATGAAAACTTGAATAACCAAAATGACTTTAGGTAACCTGTGGTCTTCCACATGTGAATAGATTACAATTCCTGCATATGAGCCTTTCCACATTTGCATCTAGTTACAGACAAACATAGCCTAGCAGTATCTTTTCCTGCCATGTCTCTAGGACATTGCCTTTACCTTGTCCTCAGCTGATGAAGAGAGATGGTTACATACATTTGCAGCTGTATCAGTGTTAAATTTCCTCCTTACTCCAACGTTGTTGGAAGGCATCCTCAAGATATCTAACATCTGTTTATCCTTGGAGGGAAATCAGATGATTGTGGTGATTTGAAACAGAGGCAGTAAATACAGCAAGGCAGCATATCTCATCTATGTCCATTCCTGATGGATGGATACAACTTCTGTTCAGTGATGAAATGCCCTAAATCTAATATTGAGGTATACAACGAACTAGCTTCTGTTTGCTGTATTCACAACTTCATCATGAATTGCTTTGACTGAATTGGTAATTGAGAAAGCATGTACAGATGTGAATAGAATCTAGGTGATTTCCAGATCTTTATGAAAACTTAATTATACTGGAATACATTGAATTGGGGGGGGGGGCACGATGGGGAAGCAGTGAAAGACACTGAACTTCTGGAAAGCTGACAGCCCAGCTTTAAGACCCAAACACTGCACAATAAGATGAACTCCCATTCCTGCCCCACAGAAAATGTTTTTGGACAATGCTTGGCTCCCTTGACCAAGAAATGGAGATGAATGCCGCACTTATTTCTTAAAGAGAAAGAACAAGCTAGAAATTCTACAAAGATTTCAGTGAAAGCAGAGCATATTTTAAATCTTAATACCAACATTCTTGCATCATGTTCCTCAGAATTTAGCAGTTCATCAAAGCATTAAAAAAATCTTTAAAAGAAGCATCCTAGTTAGTAGAATGTAGCAAAAGCTTGAACTTTCTGCTTCATCTCAAAAAAAACAAAACCCCACCTCATCAAAGAGTATCTATATGGCCCAAGTATGAAAAGGATCAATATTACCCACAACCAAGGAATGGTTGATGAAGATAATGGGATTTTCATATAGGTCTAACCTGGCATCGTTAATTAAAGACAGCATCTACATTTATGGCTGTTGGGAAACCTGTTATATACTTTTTGCATGAAAGAGAAGGGAAAAAAAAATCACTGATGGCTTTTGATTTTGATTATTAGAAAAAAGAAAAGAAAAATGTGAAGTGTTTTTGTAACCATAAAATAAGAATGTCTATGGAGATTCTCAGTCATCCAGGTCATGGTTATCCCAAAGGTGCTCTTTTTTTCAAAAAGGCAACTAGAATTTCTTGTTTTTCTTTGAAGATGTTTTGCTTTTCATCCAAGAAGCTTCTTCAGCTCTGGGTGTTTTCCCATGTAAGATTAAGAGTATCTTGGCGACATTTCAGTGAGGTCCCACTTGCCATCCTCAGGCTGGTGCTTTGAAACCGTGCCAGTGCAAACTGCATATATATATATATATATATATATATATATATATATATATATATATATATATATATACTGCTTATATATATATGCTTATACACACACACACACACACATATGTACACACACACACACTTTGTTGGATCAGGAATACCTGTGTTCAAGTCATTCAAGCTTTGGTCAAAGCACATCTGGACTATTCCAGTGTGTTCTACATTGGGCTACCCTTAAAGAGTATTCAGAAACTACAACTAGTGCAGAATAGACAGCACTGACATTCCTATCCTGTAGCAAAGTAACTGACACAAAAATAGATTCCTAAATAACTGGCGGCAACATGTACATCCCAAACTGTTTTATATATTTATATATAGTGAGAGCCCAGGACCAGAAGTGGGTAGAGAGAGAATACCTCTTTGCAGAAAGAATTGTCTGTCAGAATAAGCCTTTGCCCCTGTCCATAATTTGCAATTGGAGATAGTATGGAGCAGTTTGTTGCTAATTATGATATATCTACATTAACATAATGAAGCTTCACAATTATAATCCTAAAATATACTGTTACATTTTTCATATCAAGTTTTATTATCCCTGCCTGTTTACATATCCTGGGAATGTAAATGAGTCTTACTAGAAGAGAGTCAATTTGGTTAAGGCATCAGACTAGAAACTGGGAGACTGTGTGTTCTGTCCTGTTTTAGGCACCAAACCAGCTGAGTGAGTCATTTCCCCTCAGGTCTAGGAAGGAGGTGAAGGCAAGCTACTTCTTAAAAACTTTACCAAGAAAACTGCAGGGGTTTGTCCAAGCAGTCTCCAGGAATCGGACATGATTGAATGAAAGGGGAAAAAAAGTGTAAAAACCTTTGCTCTAAAAATTAGATGGTTATATACTGGTATATCAAATAATTTTCATTTAAGTTTTAATACAGAACAGAGATCTGTGCAACTTCAGGAATCCAGATGTTTATGTCTTACATAGGGCTCATGGGAACATCACAAATTAATTAAATCTATCACCATTCCACAACATCTGTCATATTGCTGTAAGGTTTTTGATGCTAGGTACATTGATTTTGACTTTTTAAAGTTTAAATTTGAAAAAAAAGATTGATAAATATTTTCAAATTTCAGACAGTTGTTTTTGTATCAGGGAACACTGTTCAGGAGAAACACAAATCTTTGTCTTATTTAGTGGGATTTTTAAATAAAGTAAAACATTGTGTGATAAGAAAGAAGCCTATCAAATTATAGATAGATAATAGATTTTTGTAGTAATTGTCCTTAAAGTTGTGTTGTGTAATATAAACTACACCAAATAGCTGAACCAATGACAGCTGTGTATGTAAATGTCTAGATAGCCTTTTAAAACACCATCCATATGTACCATGTAATCGTGGCTATAATATGAACTTTAAGAAGCAGTAATACAACAGTGGTGGTATTCAAATTTTTTTACTACCGGTTCTGTGGGCGTGGCTTGGTGAGCATGGCAGGGGAAGGATACTGTAAAATCTCTATTCCTACCCCACTCCGGGGAAAGGATATTGCAAAATCCCATTCCCACCCCACCCTACTAACCTGCTTTCCAGCTCCGTTCTGTGCAGGGCAACAAAAGAAGACCCAGCCAATCAGCTGGGACTCAGGAGACAAAGGATAGATGGGGGCAGGGCCAGTTAGAGGTGGTATTTGCCGGTTCTCTGAACTACTCAAAATTTCTGCTACTGGTTCTCCAGAACTGATCAGAACCTGCTGAATACCACCTCTGTAATACAAGCAAAATTAACTTTATATAATTGATGTTTCTTTGTTTTTTGTGCTTTCAGTGGGAGAACTTCTCCCTTTTAATTACAAACCCTGTGAGTCTTACCAATGTAGATGATCAGTAAAAAAAAAAGGGAGTAAAAAGTTTGAGATTACTAGATTTTATATAAAATGTGAGTGAAGAATTGCTGCATTAGAATTCTCCCACAAACATATGAACATATTTGAAGTTATATGCTGTTAAACTAAATGGAAAATTTAGCTAACTATCAGCTAACTATTCGATAAAATACAACAGTGCAGAATGGGCACATGCCATTAATATTGTATTTTGAAATAAAGCTGATTTAAAAAATATTTTTTGGATTCATCTGCTTTGCTAAGAGTGTAAGACACACTGAGTGAAATACAAAGTGATTTCATTGTCCTGAACATTTCTAGTATACAAGATTATGACAATATATGTAGCCACCTGGAGTTGATTAAGCACCATTCTTTATAGTTAGCAAACTCCGGCATCATTCTCTTGTGCCCTCAACACAGTTGTACCCAAGACTTCAATTTGCCAGCTGTTCAAGGGGAATAAAGGAAAAAAATAGTAAAAAGTGTTTTTCCTGATACTAACCCACCAAAACAAAAACAAACAAACAAGCAAACAAACACAACAAAAGCTGCAAACCCTGATCATAGGATCTTTAATATTAAAATCAGCTATAGCAAAACTTTGGAGGAAAAGGTAACTTTAGTATTTGAAACAGCTCTGCCAAGATTAGAGTTGGTGAAACAATCATAAAGGCTCTTTCATGCATATTGATTATTGAGGAAGTGGATAAAAGAGCCATGATTTCTTAGGCAATTAATTGTAGACTATTATGGGCTACAAGAGCTCTCAATAACCTGATTCTCTCCAGAAGGACATCAACTGGTATGAGCCAGAGATTATGGAATTAAAACATAACAGACACAGAATATAATGCTTAATTGGGGAAAGTCATCTGGAGCTCTGGCTATATGGAAATAAAACTGAGATGTTATTCATCCTGTTTGAATTAAACATTCTCTGGGCATCATAACTAATTTACATTCCTAGACCACTATAGTTAATTATAAGTGAGTACTGTATGTCTAAAATTAAGGAGCTTTTAATGAAACTCTTTGAGACATTATTTCTGGTGTTGGCAAAATGCATAGAATAGTGAGATTTCCCCTCTTGAATGTACCCAAATTGTTACAACATGTTATTTATTCATCAGTATTGGATTCATCTATGGCCATCTTTTCCTCTTTATTCCACAATTGCATGCACAATGATGCAAACAAATGAATTTTATTACCTGATTTTTAAGCTTAATGCAACATTTTCTTTTCTATTGGAGCTGTATTATTTCAGTTGCATCTATACAAACTGGTTTGGAGAAGACCCTTGAGAGTCCCTTGGACTGTAAGGAGATGAGATCAGTCAATCCTAAATGAAATCAACCCTGTTCTTTGGAAGGACAGATACTGAAGCTGAAGCTTAAACACTTTGGCCAGCAAATGAAAACAAAAGACTCATCAGAAAGGGTGGGAAAGACCCTATGACTATCATTAAGTGCTGTACCTTATGATTCTCGACTCCTGACAAATGTATCTTTTCTTTTATGTATACTGAGAGTATTTACACAAGACAAATTCCTTGTGTGTCCAATCACACTTGACCAATAAAGTATTCTATTCTATTCTATTCTATTCTATTCTATTCTATTCTATTCTATTCTATTCTATTCTATTCTATTCTATTCTATTCTATTGAAGGCAAAGAAGAAGGGGACAGCAAGGACAATATGGTTAGATAGGATCACAACATAATGAACATGAATCTGGGTAAACTCCAGGAGACAGTGGAAAACAATGAGTGATGTTTGTGCTATGGTTAGCAACTAAACAGCAATAATAACAAATCTGTACAAACTCTCACTTAGAATAAGCATGGGTCTGAATAGTGGCAGGAAATGATGAATCTAATTGTAAACAATCTTGTGGGATTTTAATTAATCTTTTATATTGGTGCAATCCTTTTCTATAAAACAAATTTCAGTTGCAAATTGTTCCTATGGAATCGATGGACATGAATCAAATGGAAAATTCACTGCTTGTATGCCTGAAGGGTAGACATGGCATTCATTTTCTGACACTGTCCTGGGCTCACTCAAGCCTTGCTTCACTGGTTCTTTGTTTCCTGACTCACCTCTAAGACCTATGAAATGCTGAACAGGCAGAAGTTTTATCAGTGATAACATTTCAACAGCCTGGAAATGAGTCAGGCATCTGGAAATTGGAAATTCAAGATGGACAAGAGATGGGGGCAAGTTGTCTATTATCTACCAGACAATGCAAGATTGCTTTCCAAAATCCATTTATAACTTCAGAATCTTATCTATTTCTTTGCTAGTTTCTCAACAGGTAAGACCAAGCCAGTATTTAATTGCCAACTGAAAGATGCCAGGAGAAAATGGGGAGTTGCAAATCCTCATCAGGATACTTATATCCCATATTTATACATGTAGAGCAATGCAAGGGTTCTTTTTTTTTCTTTATTCTTTATTGGCCAAGTGTGGTTGGACACACAAGGAATTTGTCTTGGTGCAAATACTCTCAGTATACATAAAAGAAAAGATACATTCATCAAGAGTCAAGAATCATAAGCTACAACACTTAATGATAGTCATAGGGTACAATAAGCAATCAAAGCATACTAGGAAACAGTCAATATAGATTGTAAGGATATAAGTGACAAAGTTACAGTCATATAGTCACAAGTGGGAGGGGATGGGTGACAAGGAGTGATGAGACAATTAATAGTAATAGTAGTGCAGATTTGTAATAGTTGAACAGTGTTGAGGGAATTATTTGTTTAGCAGAGTTATGGTTTTTGGGGAAAAACTGTTCTTATGTCTAGTTGTTCTGCTGTGTAGTGCTCCATAGTGTCAGTTTGAGGGAAGGAGTTGAAACAGTTTATGTCCGGGATGTGAAGGATCTGTAAATATTTTCACAGCCCTCTTTTTGACTCATGCAGTATACAGGTCCTCAATTGAAGGCAGGTTGGTAGTAATTGTTTTTTCTGCGGTCTTAATTATCCTCTGAAGTCTGTGTCTGTCCTGTTGGGTTGCAGAATCAAACCAGACAGTTATAGAGGTAAGATGTTTTTCTTGATAGTAATGGAAATACACAAAATATTAAAATACAAATGAAGAAAATAAGAAAGAACTGCAGCACTTCTCACTTTTCATTTTTGAGGTTTTTACTCTAAGATTAAGTTTTTTTCTTGAGTGTCAGCCCCATTCTTTAATTTCTTTTGAAATTTAAAAAGGGGGTTCATGTTTGAATGAGCAATTTCTATACAATGACTTATATTGTACTCACAATACCTAATCATCTTACTGTTAAGTACCATCTGCATGTTTACTTGTGAATGCACTAAATGTTTCAGAAGAACCATGAAGCTCAGTGGTACCTTTGTGTGTTTCAAAATCACATGTAAACTGATTAAATCTATTCGGCTTAAACATAAATGACCTGCTCTCAAATGTGAAAATGAACTCTTTTGGCACAGAAGGAGAAAATGACAGTAATAATGTATGGACCCTGTCAGTCAGCATGCAGCTTTTTCCAATTTCCCATCTCATTTGACAAGATAGAAGGCAGGCAGCATCTAAATAAAACAGATAGGTTAAAGTGATCTCAGTGAACTATTTGCCTACATACAGGCTTTTAAAAAGTACATTTTTCAAGTTCAGTTTTAATGTGACCTAGGACTGGAGAGCCATTTCAGGGAAAACATCTCATTTTCTATAATTACTTCTGATACTGAGCTGATTTAAGGCTCTGAGAAGTGCTGTGGAAGCAGTTAAAGCTGAGGTAAAAGTATTGAGTGTCTATTGCCAGCATTGCTCTTTCTTAAGTTGAGTCAGTGCAACTGCTTTGATTACATAATTCTTTGGTGGGTACTAGAAGATTACTTGCCACTATCTCTCACCTGTCTTTAAAGGTAAATCTTGGGCATCCACCCATCCATAGCAAAACTCCAAGATCAAATAAAATAATTTTAGAAGGGCAGAATTTCTTATCAAAGGCTGCCTTGGCAACAACAAAAAAATCATCTTTATACTCTTGGGCTTACTGTATTTTAACCCAAATGAAATTTGAAATGACATCAAGAAATTCCCTTTGGGCAAAATATCTGAAGAATGACATTTGAACTTAACTTGCTTTAGCAAAGTTGGTGACATTGTTCCCAACATTTGGATGGAATCACTACTTGACCTGTACATATCCAAATACAGATCGTGGAGAAGAATTTGGGGGGAGGGGAGGGACTTCTGCATAACTAAATGCAAAACAATACGGACATTTGTTATAACAATATTTTTGTTATCTGCAAATCTTGCAAGTTGTAATTTATGTATGTGCAAATTTGGAACAATACATTATGGGTTAGAATTTAATTATAGATATAACATATCATTACATATAATATATAGCCATAATACATAATTATATTATATTTATAATTTAAATAGATATGTAATGCATTTTACCGTTTAATCTGTTAACTGGTATGTCTCTATCAATCTGTGATCAGAGACTTCTGTCTGCTTATCAGTCTTGCAGTCTGAGGGCAAATAGAGGATACTTTCACATACTTTCATTGACAGCTCTACAAAGATCAGCCCCCAATCTGAAAAGTAGAAAATACAGCTATTGTGAAAAACTCATACAAGTTAGTCCACACCCATCAAATAAAGCTGAAATATGCCTACCAAAAAAACAATACCTGCAGAATTCTGATCCATTTAATAGGAAGAGTAGCTGTCATATTTGGATTTTGGACCCATATCTATCCTACTTTGTATTATTAGGCTGCTTCATCAATAGCTATTTTTTAATTGCCAACAGCCAGTTGGCATTTTTGAGATGGACCTGGGCCTGTTGTAAGAAAAAGAAGATGGGGGGAATTAATATTTCTTTACCTTTCTTAGGGTCCATGAAACTCACTTTAAATGCTGAATTAATTTCTTGCTAGAGACTGTGGCATGTATATATTTATTTTATTTAATTTAAAGATACCACCTACCACCACATTCCATGTGGATTCAGGGCAGGTTATAATAAATCACCAAAACAATCATGATGAAAAAAAAAAATACAACACGGATCCTTAAAATTGTCAAGGTGCTTCATAAATGATTACAACCAGAACAAATAATAATGACAAGAATATAGATGATAAATCTCAGGTAAATGCTGTTCATTTTTACAATGATAGTGTTACCACTATCAATTTCAAATTTCAAATTTCCACCTTGCTGGTTAGCAGTGATAAGCAGAGTGTTTACATTGTTGTTTTAGTCAAAAAGTATGGGATATTGAGGGAAAACTTTATGCTCTACTTTTAAATGATCTTCACATGACAATTTTCTTGTTATAGTTGTGTAAATTATTAACCCAAGCCAGGAAAACAAAATCTCATTAAAACAAGTCAATCATGAAATTTTTACACAGAGAAAAAATGTGCAATTTCCACAAATGAATACAATAGTTTTAAAAAAAATACTTGAAGAGGATCTTGAAAAAACTCAGTCTTAAAATGGTGGACACCAGAGCTAGAGAATTTTTCCCCTCTGAAATACACTCAAACTCATTTCATTTTATTCAGGGAAGTCAATCAAAATGGTAGCTGAAGATTATTTCAACCATAATGAAAAGAGCTGCTTGAGGATGGCCAGATACTGACTAGCATTACTGATTCAGTTTGCCTAATAGTGGGACCAGCTCTAAAACACCCTGTTTCAGCAGATAATATAAACCTCAAATATGATAGACAATTATGATGGAATGCTATAAATTCATGACAAAACTTGATAATGTCTGAAGCTTTGGAACAATATCTCTTTCTTTGTTTAGCTCATTGCACATATGGTGATAGTGAAATGTGGCAATGGTTATTAGATGATTAGCATAATTAGAAATGCAAGAGACAAACCCTCTGATAAATTAGACCATACAATCATATATTTGAAAGGCAATATCACGTCCAACCCAGTGCTCAGTGCAAGAATTCAAATTAAAGCATGCCGAACAGACGTTTGTCCAACATCTGCTTGCATGTCACTAGTAAAATAAGCACACCATATCTCTTGATAATTGATTCTATCCATCTTACTATTAGGAAAATGTTTTTCTAATACTTAGTCAGAAGCAAAACAAGAATTTCAGGTGCCAATCTGTGAGAAAGAGGAATTTAAACTATATGGATCATCTATTAGCAGTACTTCTTTTTTTGTAACTTTTGCCTGGGGCAATGGTAACATGATTTGGATTTAGGGCTAATGTGAATAATTTTTTAATGCTTTTGAGTTCTCTGTATTTGCTCCAAATGCAGGAAGATGGGACCCACTCATTCGGTCCACCCCACGAAGTAGGTACACCACTCTTAGACTCTTAGTCTATGTAGAAGTTTGTTTCTTAGGGTTGAACTAGGTAATATAAATATTCTCCCTCCCTCCTTATCTCCCTGCCCCCGCTTCTGAATTAATTTCTGCTGTTTTGAAAAAGTATCTTGCCAGGCATGCCAGAGACATTCCATGTATACATAAGAAAACACGAAACACATCTGACTGTGCCAGTCTAACCTATCAGCCTGTCAATCTAATCCATCATCATGTGGCTCATCTTGTGATCAAGACTCTGAAATCATCACAATGCTAACATCATGTCCTCAAAATCAAAAGCCTAAAGATCAGGTTGATATCGTGCTATCAGCTGCTGGTTTACAGCCTATATGCACTTAAACACCACCCAAGGAAACAACTATGTACATAGGAAAAGATCCTTGTTTTTCTTCCTTGATTCCACTGTATGTTCTCTATACGACTTGCATTCCTGACCTCATTGTTTATCACTCTCCAATATTGCCCCAACCATGTATGTGAAAGGCCTTGTGTAATAATAATTGACTTGAATGTGAAAGGCCTTCTGTAACAATTATTGTCTTGAACATTCAGTAAGGCTCTTTGATGTAGCAACAACAGACAGAGTTATTCTTCCAGGAAAAAAAAAATCTATGAATTTTCAGACACTAGGTTTACTCAGGATTTTCAACAGCTTCCAGAATTTAAACAATTGAAAATACTTTATGTCTTTAGATGGATAGTAGATACTCATAGAATCCATTGGGCTGTGGGGACTTCTACCGCAATCTATAATTTCATTTGCATAAATATTTTCCTTTTTCTGTTTTTTAAAATTAAACTAGACAACTTGTTACTCATCAGACCATTGTCTCAGACTTATTGCCATACATGAACCAGAGAAACAAAACGGCAAGGGTTGTATAAAAACAGTGGGAGCAGGAGTGACTTCTGACTTCCTGCCAGCTCCCCTATTGAATTTCTTTGTAGGAATCTGGTAAAGGGAATTGGGAATCTTCCCTTCCCTTCCTTGGACGAAGGTATGTTACTATTGCTGGGTTGAGGAGGGAGCAAAACTGACTGAGAAACTGTCATGGAGCATTGGAAATGAAGATAACATGACTACAACAGTAGCCAACCAGTGCAGCAGCAGTCAATTTCACTAAACAACTACAACCTCCACAAATTGTATTCCCTTGGAAATCATGGGTCCTTAGAACACATTTTGTAAGTTATCCCATTTGAAGTAACTTGGTTCAAAATCATTGCCCTGTGATGCACCCTTTTGTTAAATAAAAGGCCAGAAACAGTTTTAGTAGTATATAAATGTCCTGTAAAATAGATATAATTCACTCCTGGATATCTCAAGTGGCTTATTGGTACCAATCCGCAATGCTTAACCTGTTCCATTTCTTAATCTACACATTATATTCATACATTTGGTTGAATATACATTTTGCAGAGTATGAAAATAGCAGCTGTAATCTGCTCTATGGATGAGTTATTTCCTTTACACTTCATCTCCATTCAGTCTCAGAATGTTTATGGATTTGAAAAGCTGTGATAATGCCAGAATTTAACAACAGAAGGAACTACAATATTTCATTTCTGACTTTCAGTGGCAGTTACAAATATGTATTCTGTTCTAGCAAAACACCTGAGACATAGTTTCTCACATAGCCCAGATGGAACATGTGGAATATTTCTGAAATTATTCCAGAATGCTATTGTAGAAACATTCTCCATGGAACCTAAATGGTTTTTTAAAAAAATGTATTTACTTTTCACATTTTTGAAGTATCTGCCTCCCTCAGATGATGTGTGTGACTGAATCTCTTTCTCAGTATTAGGACCCTAACCTCTGAGTATGGAACATCCAAATTCATTTACAATGATTTTTTAACACCATGTAGATAGATAAGAGATGGGGAAAAATTACTTCAACTTGCAGTAAATTAATCCAAGGAAAACTTTCATTATGCATTAGAAAAGTAAGAGCCCTACTGGATCACAATAAGAATTGTTCCACACATAGCATTTGCACTAATATGACAGCAAAGGGAATTGCTTATTTACACAATATTGTTCTCCTTGGATAGTCAAGTGCATTTTCTTCCAGCTATGGTGTTGACCAGTGGTGGGATTCATTTTTTTTTACTACTGGTTCTGTGGGTGTGGCTTGGTGGGCATGGCTTGGTGGGCATGGCAGGGGAAGGATACTGCAAAATCTCCATTCCGATCCCCAGGGGAAGGTTACTGATAAATCACATTCCCTCCCCACCCCACTAACCTGCTTTCCAGCTCCATTCTCCTGTGCAGGGCAACAAAGAAGACCCAGGTGATCAGCTGGAACTCAGGAGGCAGAGGATAGATAAGGGTGGGGACAGTCAGAGGTGGTATTTGCCGGTTCTCTGAACTACTCAAAATTTCCGCTACCTGTTCTCCAGAACTGGTCAGAACCTGCTGAATACCACCTCTGGTGTTGACTTATCATTACATATTCTAATGGGTATTTATAAGGAGAAACAATGTCTTGATGGCGAGTTAGCTTTCCTTTCAGACCAACAACCAGAATTGTTGCAAAGCACTAAGATATATGCAGAAAGCATGTAGTGAAAACACAGCATTTTTATTGTGGTGAGTGGGGTGGGAATAAGCCAGAGGTAGTATTCAGCAGGTTCTGACCAGTTCTGGAGAACTGGTAGCGGAAATTTTGAGTAGTTCAAAAACCAGCAAATACCACCCCTGACTGGAGATTTTACAGTATCCTTCCCCTGCCACGCCCACAGAACCAGTAGTAAAATAAAAAAAAAAAAATGAATCCCACCACTGGAATAAGCAGTTCAAAGGGAAAGGGCACTAAAACGGCTATGTTTGTACTGTCTTGTTGGATGGTAAAACATAGCACTGAGTGGTGCATGATGCTCCTTACTAGTCTCAATATTCCAACATCAGCAAGAATGATGATGGAAAGTTAGTTTTAAATACTTTAAATGGATTAGGGTTAAAGGGATTCTGAAGAGGAAACAGTACAATGAAAAGTGCCTTACTTTTCATTGATCCCAATATTCAGTAATATTAATCAACAATAGTCTTGTTCCTAATTGAGACCTGCCTTAAAGTTATTTAGAAGGCAGGACAATAAAGAAATTGTTTGATTGAATATGTGACACCAAATCAATGTTGATTCTAAAGATCACATAGATAGATTTACTCACAGGTGATCTGTCTCAATTTGGTCAGTGCACCATTGGAAGCAATTGATGTTACTGAAATTAAATCCATCCATGTTGCTGCTGGTCATCCTCTTTTTTTCTGCCTTTATATCTTTTGAGCATTATAGATTTCTCAAGAGAAATAGGTATTCACATATGTTCAAAATATGATAAACTGAGTCTTCAGTTGCCTTATGATTGGATCCATTTATTCATTTTCTGGGTTATGTGTGGCATTCTCAGGACTTTTCTCAAATAAGTTCAAAATTGACAATACTAATTTCTCTTGTTTTCTCCAAGTATAATTTTCACTTCTGTACAGTTCCAAAGGGAAAAACACAATTCTTATTTTTGCAGATATAAATATATCATGGCATATAACCATCTTTTCCTAGATTTTCACTGTTGTTCTATCAAGTGTGAGTCTGTGATATATTTCTTCACTGCTGATTCCTTTATTGTTGACAGTTGGTTTGAAAGACAGAAACTGTCCATCACACTCTGTTAAATCTCCTTTCTCTGACATTGGAAAATGGATCCCTTTCAATCTGTTGACTCATGTGTTCAAATGGCATAGTTGATTAGAAGCTTTACAGTTTCTTCTTCTATTCTTTACTATATTTCTGTGGATATGCCATTAATACCTGTAGCCTTCCAACTTGGCGAAGACTGAAGTTATCTTAGAGATTCTTGTAAATTGGAAATATCTTTTAAGGTATCTTGAACATTGTCACCCTACTAGACAGATTCTCGGTGAAATCCATCCACTTTTCTTTGACTTTAAGTTGGAATCAACTACCATTTGTCCATTGGCAACCTTTAGCATATCAATTTAAGGTTGGAGTTTTGAGATCTTTAGGAAATCTTTAGGAAATCTTTACTTGATTTTCAGTGTCTACTTCCATTTTGGAGGTCTTTACAAATGTTGTAACACCACTTCTCATCTTTTCTGACAACTTTCTTAATTCCCAAAACCTCTGCCTTTTCTGGTAGTGGCTTTTCTTATCTTCTTGGAAATTAACATTTGTTCTGTCATCCAGTTTTCTTTTTTCTTTTTTCTTAACTTTGGCATCCTTAACAGCTTCTTTAAGTTCATTCTGCAGTTCCTCCGCAACAAAATATGTGATGCCATCAAAAAACTAAAGAATTGAAATGGAAATGAGCTGGTGACATAGCAAGAAGAACTGATGGTGAGTGGACTAAGGCATCCATAAAATGGATTCCACTTGATAAAAAGCACCCACAAAAGAGACCTAAAACAAGATGTAGTGATGACCATCAAGTATTGCAGGCCCATCTGGCAAAGGAAAGCTCAAGACCTTATTGGTGGCAGAAGAGGTTTTCATCCTGCAGTGGCTAGACAATGGCTAGAATGATGATTAGCAATGTAAAAATCATTGATTTGGCAGAAATGGACAAATCATTCTTCTTCATTTTGCTTTCTTGGGCCTTACAATTCAACTACGTTTTTCTTTTTAATATATTTAACTTTAACATTCCTCCAATCACAAGCTGTTCATCTTACTTGCATGTTTGGTTGATTTCAATTTGACCACAAAACTCATCAACATCCCTTTCTTCCTCCTTGGAGCATATCTTGGATAATTGCTACATTAACAAATTGTCCATGAAATGTAATTGTTATTCAGTCATTGGTTGCCTTGTACCTAAGTATTATCCTTGTTATATCCTTACTGACTATATAATTTCTTCTTTGGTTTTTGTAGTAAATAGAATGAACATCTAATTGACAGTATCCAAATCTAATCCATTACAATTAGCTGATGCATAAAATGTCAATGTATAGTTGATTCACTTAATTTTTCACTATGTTGAGTTATTACTAATTGCTACTAATTACTAATAGACATACTCTTTATCACTGATACTCATTTTTTCTGCCGCATAAATTTAAAATAAAAATACATACATACATACGTACATACATACATACATACATTTATCCAACTGCATGAAATACTTTCCTCTGATATATGCTTCTCCAAATATGCTGTCAGTAATTGGACTGGTAAATTTCAGGATTATTGATAAATTATTGTCTTTACTGAAGACAATAATTTTGTTTTACAATTTCATTTTTTTCTAACATTGTCTTTTCAGCATATACATTTTATAATGACTGATTATAAACTCTATCAATCATCATATCTGACAAACAAGACAGGACAAAGCTTGCTTCAGCATACACACTGGATAAATACCATTTCCCACTTAGAGATGTTGCTTTTAAATCTGCTTTTAAACCCAGGGAGATTGTAAACATTATTGACCTAGACAGATAGTCACATAAGTCAAGAATAGCTTCTGAAATGTTTCTTCAATGTGTAGTTGGAAAACACTAATGACATTTTCTTTTGATGGGACATAAAATTTGACAGTCACAGAATTGCAATCCCTTGTTTCCACTGTCTCTTGCTTTGAAATAAAGGTTTTCAGAGATTATAGAACCTGTGTAAAATATGGAAAATCAGGCATCTAAAAATCAAAACATCAACCAAAGTTCCAAGGCAGTCCCCAAATGTTAGAAGGCGCCCATTTCAGGTTTCACGATTTGGGCAGAAGCTGTTCTGATCCTGAACTGTTCCAACTATTCCGTCATGGGCATATTTGTTTTGGAAATTGTGCTCTAGCTGAAGGCAATTCTTTGACTATCAAAGAATACTATTCTTTTTTCCATATGTGGTTTGAATCATGATGAAGTCATTTAGCTGGAAAAATAATCTTTCTGTAAGGCCAGAGAAGCAATATCCAATCTAGTTATTAAGTACCTTTGCATGGTCCTTTGTGGCCTGCGTTTTTCATCTTTCTATATTTCTTTTTCTTTATAGCTATCTATTTTTCAAACTGATGAATGCAATACATTTGAGATTATTTCGGAAGGGTTTAGCAACTTATCACTTAGCCATAATATTATTCCATGGTTAAGGTCAGATCAGTATCACTTTATTATTCCTGGCTACTGTATGTCTGTGTATTGTTATACAGATAACTACAGGTACATTATGATATAGATGTCAGCTACTAGCATAACTCCAAAAGCAGTTATTGTTTCTTCCAGATACAGATGGTATGCCCATCAAGATTAAGAAAAGCTATCTACTAGTTCCCTTGCAGAATTAATGTTATGTGACAAGTAGTGTCTCAAAGTGCTAACAAAAATCCCAACCAAGAAATTTCTGTATCAATTTATGGAAATATATTGCTGTCAAAGTACATTGTAAGAAAAATGTGCTCTGAATAATAAGCAGTATAAATACACTATAGAACATATAATCTATTGTTTCAGATTTTTGCATGGATTTTTTTTCTTCTGGGAACACCTTGTTAATAGTGTATGTCAGATATATGACTGGCAATTTCACAGACTTTAATCTTCAGCTATATCTTCAGTACTATCCTAAAGACATCACAAAAAAAGGAATGTGAAAGAACAATTATATGATAATTTTTATTTATTTTATTTGGTTTGTCAATTGCTTACAAGATCATAGGTATAAGTAAAAACATAGTTATGAATACATGGATACATGTAAGAAAAATAAAAGAAACAATAGGACAGGGACAGTAGGTACATTGGTGTGTTTATGCACACCCCCTACAGACCTCTTAGGAAAGGGGTGAGGTCAATAGTAGAAAGTTTAACGTTAAAGTTTGGGGGGTTTGGGGAAAAAAACCACAGAGTCAGGCAGAATATGCCAGACATTGACCACTCTGTTGCTGAAGTCGTATTTCCTGCAATCAAGTTTGGTGCGGTTAACCTTGAGTTTGTATCTATTGTTTGCTCTTGTGTTGTTATGGTTGAAGCTGAATTATTCATTGACAGGTAGGACATTGCAAGATATGGTTTTATATACTATACTTAGATCGGACCGAAGGCGGAGTAGTTCTTGGTTTTCTAGATCTAGAATTTCAAGTCTGGTGGCATAAGGTATTCTGCAATGAGTAGAGGAGTGGAGAACTCTTCTTGTGAAATATTTCTGGACTTTCTTAACTGTGTTAATATCAGATACGTAATGTTGGTTCCAGACTGATGAGCTGTATTCGAGTATTGGTCTAGCAAATGTTTTGTATGCTCTAATTAGTAGTGTGATATTACCAGAGAAAAAGCTTCCTCCCTTTTTCAGCACCTTAAAGCCACAGGACAGGAAATTAATTTTGAGGGAACCAGATTAATCTCCAATACTGAACACTTCCACAAGAGAATAATCAGAGAAGCCTTCGAAATAGAGAAACACCCCCATAACATGAATAAACAGGATAATACCTCTTGCCTACCAGACATCTGGAAATAGCCCTTATCAACAAACGAGTCTCAGCCATGAAAACCAACACCAGACCCAAAACAACACACAATGTCACCACCAATCTCCCTTACCAGACTCACACCCAAACCCACCCCATAGACGAAAGGCAACCACCATCCAGAAACCAGACCTGGGCTGCATCACTAGCTGCCACACACCCCGTCTTCCAAACCAAGCAAACTGAACACACCATGAACACATATCCAGGCCTCAAACTCGGAGCCAAACCAAAACCCAGAATGTCACATCACAGCTATCTGCTCAAGATATCATATCACAGAACTCAGGAGGTTACACCACAAAACCTCAGGATGTCACAACACAGCCAACGACCCAGGAGATTATAGCACAAGACCCAGGATGTCAAAAAAATAGAACTCAGAAGGTCATCACACAGCTCATTACCCAGGTCATTACAATACAGGAGGCTGACAGACACACAGCCAATACTTCAGCCACACATGATCTTACGAAAAAGCCAGCCAATCTGCAAACATCAACTCCATCAACCAATCAAGAAATGACAACACAGCCAACCTCCCCATCAGTATATATAGGGAGACAGCAGCTCAGATCACACTTTGCTTGCACAAGCACGAAGCCGAAAGCTCCAGCCTGAAGATGGCGAGTGGGACCTCATTGAAATGTTGCCAAGATACTCTCAATCTTACATGGGAAAAGATCCGAACAGATCTTGAGTGCACTCATTCTCCTAACGGGGTATACCTTAACACTGGTTATGGGCTCAGGCTCAGATAACTGAGAGTTAGTGTGAATACAGAGTACCGTATACAGACAGCTGTTTACTGTTTAATTGTGGGTTACTGTCCTGATAAAGATGGCACAAGACCTATCAACAGTCTATCACTGATATCCTGGTTGATGGAACAAACTATGTTTCCTAGTCTATGAAGTGCAGTCTACTTCTGCATAGGGAAGGGTTATGGGCTGCAGTTCGGGATCCACTGGATGTAAATGCTTGGGATCCAAATAATGAGGACGATCCCACAAAGTTAGATGACTTTAAATGGAACAACGAACGAGCTCTTTGTATAATTGGACTAACACTGAGTGACCAGCAGCTAGTCCATATTCATGGAGAAGAGTCTGTTGCTAGGTGTTGGGAGAATTTGAAGAGGATTTATGTTTGTGACAGTGTAGGTGCACACATACATCTTACATGTAAACTGTTTAGAGCACGTCTTCTGAAATGTGGAGATATGTTAGCTCATTTAAACTTCATGAAAAGAACTTTTCAAGAGCTACATGAAAAAGAACTGATATTTTCAGAGCGGCATCAAGTTTACATCATTCTTTCCTCATTGGATGAAAGTTATGATGATTACATATCTTCACTGGAAGTCCTGACCAGAGATAAACTGACATTGGCTGACATAACCGGAAGGTTGTTAGAAGAAGCAAGAAGACAACTGGATAGGGACCAACTGAGAAAGGAACAACCAC
Organism: Pseudonaja textilis; assembly: GCF_049901715.1. Taxonomy (NCBI): domain Eukaryota; kingdom Metazoa; phylum Chordata; class Lepidosauria; order Squamata; family Elapidae; genus Pseudonaja; species Pseudonaja textilis. The sequence goes on along the minus strand of NC_141990.1, from coordinate 64,422,467 downwards.
AAGAAGAGGATTTGTCTTCAACTGCCTATACTGTTAGGAAATGTTTTTCTTGTGTGGCTAGGGGACATATAGCTAGATTCTGTAAGAAGGGAAAACAACAGAATACTGGTAATCACCAGAAGGCTAAGAAGAATGTTAGTTTAGCTATGTCTAGCAATTCAACTGTAAAACATGATTTGTGGGTAGTTGATAGTGGAGCATCACAGTGTATTACTAGAAATAGAGAAAGGTTTGTAAGGATGTCCACGAGTAAGCAACATGTATCATTGGCAAATGGATGGAAGATGAAAGCATCTGGTGAAGGTACTGCATATTGTTCATATGTAAATGAGCATTTATCTATGTTATATGTACCTAAACTGAAATTTAATTTGTTATCAGTGTTAGGGATACACCCTAGCAGAATCTGCATGGCAGTCAGGCAGTCAGGCAAAATATGTGAGATAAACGTTTTTGTAGCTTACACTCAGTAAAACAGATACACCGTGCTAGTTAAATAGTTTATTCCAGTAAGAGTTATAGCATAGTCAAACAGTCCATATATCATTCACTAATTCAGTCCATCCAGGGATTATTCAGTTGCAAATTCCAGTGTCGAAAAAAAAGAGGTCAGTAAACTTACAAATATCAGTCCAGGAATATATCTCCTCGCAGTAGAGATATGAAGAAGTCAAAACTCCTCTCTTCCTTCAGCAACTCAGCAGTAGGGGAAACACGCAGTTAACAAACCATCAATCCATCAAACCAGTCAATCATCAGCAATCGTCAGGTTCTCTTGCTCCCTCTTATGGCGGTTTCACACTGCACCCAAAATTACATGCTTTGCAGTTTAAAGTGACACACACTTAAACTTACAATCATAGTTTATATATATTATTTTACCCGAACTACGTTAGGTAACCTTGTTATTCCTAACAATCAGTAAGGGCTTTAGTTAATCTTGGTTATGTAGTAACCTTTAGGGGAGATAACTGTATAATAGAGAAAGAGGGTAAAAGGGTTACTGCTACTTTAGAGAATAATTTATATGTTATACATGATGACCAGTTCAAGATGGCTAACTTGGTTTATAACAATGTTAAGCCACATTACAAATGTATACATTTACTGCATAGAAATCTGGGGCACATTGATTTCAAAATGCTGAAACAAACTGTCAAATTGTCAGAGGGAGTAAAATTAAAACTTTGTAACAAGTACTTAAACTGTAATGCTTGTAACCAGGAGAAAAGCAAGGTTACTCCTGCAAACAGACTGAATGGGTTTAAGAACAAAGAACCTTTAGAGGTTGTGTTTGCTGACATAATTGGTCCTAAAAAACCCAGTTTGGGAGGAGCCTGCTATGTTTTGAGTATAATGGACCATTACTCACGATACGATTTCTGCCATTTAATGAAAAACAGAACAGAAATATTCCAACATTTCTTTAATTGGCTAAGGTTTGCAGAAAGAAAAATGAAACATAAGGTAATTACTGTAGTTACAGATAACGGGACTGAGTTTATTAACAATAGATTCCAAACGATGTTAAAATTGGCTGGTATCAAGCATAACCATTCTGCACCTTACAGGCCACAACATAACCCATTTGTAGAACGAAGAGAACACACATTACAAGCCATGGCTCGCACTATGTTATCTGATTCAGATTTGCCTGAAACACTGTGGGGTGAAGCCATAATGTGTAGCAACTATGTGTTAAACAATATGGTGAACACAACAACTGGTGAATTGCCATTCACTCATTGGCATGGCAGAAAACCAAATTTAAGTTATCTACACACATTTGGAGCTCCAGCATGTGTGCATATTCCCTCACAGGTAAGACTGAAAGGGCAACATAGAGCTAGGAAATTATTTTTCGTAGGTTATGAGGCCAACCATAGATCATTTAGATTTTGGGATCCAGGCACTTCTCATGTTTACTGTAGCGCTAGTGCTAAATTTCTTGAGCATGTTGGGTGGAATAAACTAGAATAGGAATCTAACAATGAGGTTGTTATCAACATCCAAATAATCCCTAATGATGAGATAGTTAAACGATCAATAGCCATTAAAGAAGAAGTACAGGAACAGGAGGAGGTAGAAGAACAGGAGCAGGTGGAACAGGAGAGTCCACCAGTAAACCCTGAGTTGCCTAGATTTTTAACCCGTGTTACACGACCACCAGATAGATATCAGGCAAGTATAGTATGCCAAGTAAATACAGTTCCTAGTAACTATAATGAACTGAAACTGTATCCTGCTAAGGATCAAGCTGCTTGGCAGGAAGCAATGGATATGGAACTGAAATCTTTACAAAGTTTGGAGGTATATGAAAATGTCAGGTTACCACCAGGTGAGCATGCCATAGGGTGTAAGTGGATTTATAAAATTAAGACAGGTGTGGATGGGACTGTTACCCATAAAGCCAGATTAGTAGCACAAAGGTTCGATCAGTCAGCCAATGACTATGATGAGGTATTTGCACCAAGTCTGAAGGCTACCACATTATGAGCAGCACTAGTGTGGGCAGCTAAGAATAAATACACAACAAACCATTTAGATCTAGAGACGGCATATCTCATGCACCACTGCAACATACTATATATTTTAAAAAACCTTGGGGGATAAAAACTGATAATAAAACTGATTTCTGGAGATTAAAAAAGAGTCTTTTTTAAAAAAATAAAGTTTTATTTGGGTTTTCACACATACAAAATACAAGTAAAACATCTTTTTTGAAAATAGCATGGTCCCGGGACCAAAAAGAGTCTTTATGGCTTAAAGCAATCAGGCTATGAATGGAACCAGTGCATAGTGAAGGAATGAACAAAGATAGGTTTTGTAGCTGGCATGGCTGATCCATGTTTATTCAAAAAGGATAGTGATGATGTAATTTCATTGTTGCTATTGTTCACTGATGACATAGCATTAATCACTAAGACTGAGCAAGAAACTACTGGGATTATTTCACTGTTAGAGAAGAAATTTAAAATAAAATATTTAGGAGAGATTAAACAGTATCTTGGTTTAAAAATAGATAAAACTAGGGGAGGATACAAAATCTCACAGTCAGATAAAATTAACCAGTTACTAAAGAATTTTAAAATAGAACTTTGTAAACCAGCTAAAACACTAATGAGCCAGGAATTTAGCCACAGTGATGTGCAAAGTCCTGTTTTTGATAAAGATATTTATCAATCCTTGATTGGTAGCTTATCGTATCTTTGTAATTGATCAAAGCCAGATATAGCAATAATGTAAACCAATTAGTCAGGTTTTTTACGCTGAGCCTACTGAAAGGCACTGGCAAGCGTGTACTGAGATATCTTAAACAAACAATGCATTATGCATTATATTTAGAGCCTAAAGATGAACTAAGTTTAACTGCATATGCCGATGCAAGTTTTGCTACACATAAATCAACGTCAGGTACAGTAGTGTAATTAGGAAAGGTGTTAATTGGATGGCGGTCTATTTGACAAAAACATCTAAGCTTGTCAACAATGGAGGCTGAATTCTCATGTTTGTCTCTATTATGTACAGATTTAGTTTGTTATAAACAACTATTGATAGATATGGGAATTAATGTAAAAGAACCTATTGTGGTATATGAAAACAACCAATCAGCAATTCAGATGGCTTCCAATCTTGCTATAAAGACAATATCAAAACACACTGATCTAAGATATCTAAATGTGAGACAATGTGTTCAAAGTAAAATGATTACACTGGAGTACTGCATGTCATAGAATAACATTGCAGATCATTTTACAAAAGCCCAAGGCACTGTAAAACATAAGGCTTGCAGTGAGGAATATGGACTTAAACTGTAAGATTTTATATATTGTCCTACCCAAAGGGGAGAATGTTAGGAATGATAGTCATCTAACAGTTGGGTTGGCAATATATAAACCAGGATAGTTATTTAATACTGTTGTATCTTTAAGAAAGTGCTGTAAATTGTGATTGGCTGAGGTTCCTCTGACAGCCATAAGATGGAGCCAGAAACCTGGTTTGTTCTTTTCTTGCATTTCCTGTTTTCCCATATTGCTTGATTGTTGTTCTACTTGGATTGCTACTGTGAGTCTTGCAACTGTTAGCAAACTCTGTTTACTGAACTTTGTTTATGATACTTGACTTCATTTTTGGATTATCCCTGGACTGATACTAACTGCTTTAACCATGGATGATTTGGACTGTTTATTGGACTTCCATTTACTGGAAGTAAAACCTACATTTTACTATTCAGTATATTTGTATGCTGGTCATGTGCTATTCAACATCACTCTCACTACGTTTCCCTGAGTGCAGTCATTCTCCTAATGGGGAATACCTTAACAAGCTGCACCATTATTAACTGAATGAAACGAAGTGATCAGGAATAGTAGATTATTTAAAGAACATATCAAATTTCCACTGGATAATCCCACTAATTCTATGCTTTTGAAATATTATTCCTGATACTTTTCTTAAAGCAAAGGGAGCAGGGATGGGAAAAGCTTCCAAATAATCAAACAAAGAGAATTAATGCAAAAGGGGAAACTTAATTAATTAATATTACTTAAGTGTAACTTATAAAAAATCTAAAACTGTTTTAAAAAAACTATTCCCTGAATTAATTGACAGAGTTTGTCTCTTTTGGAAATAACATCAAAGATTGTCAATGGATAAACTCTTTTGTTATGTTCTATCAACTTAATATAGGTGCTTTATTAACATTTAGTTAATTTAGCTTAACATTTAGTTAAATCATAAATATTTCTTCTATGAAAGAAAGAAATAACCAGCTAGCTTAAAAAGACAATTATTGAATTTCTTCACATTAACATTGGACTTCTCAATGGGTAGGCAATTGTAAGTCAATTTCTAGCTTTCAGAGATTTGAGAAACTGAGTGAAAGAATAGTGGTTTTTCATTTTTAAGCACTCCTAAAAATCCATCTTGAAACATTTCAAACTGGGCAATAGTGTCAGGATTCACAGCAGTTACTCCAAATCATGAGCCTCGAGCCACACTCCCAACACTAAAAAATATTTATTTGAAGTTAACATTCTACTTCTGGCATTTTACCTGGGTGTAGTCAACTCTGAGATACATAATTCACTGTCACCCTTTATCCTGTTTTCTCACCACCCCCACCCCTCTGGGTGTATCATCCAACAAAAAATGTCCAAAGCCAAGAGTCATCAATCATGCTCTCCAATTAGATTTTTTGTGTGGTAGAAGCTTCAGTCATCTAGTCAGTCTTTGAAGAAAATATGAATGGAATGTACTTTCGATTCTACACTGCTGCCTGCTCTTTGAAACTCCCCCCATTTTCTGTTGTCAACTATAAAATGTGTATACAAAATGTTTTATGAGTTGACAAATAGGATATGTCAAATCTTTGCAGTAGACTTGAATACCAAAGTCATGAAGATCAAAAGTACTTTTATTATAGGATTACAAAATCTTGCAATTCTGAATCTGCTTCTCCTTTTCCTAGCTTTATTTTAAAAAAGTACAAGGGACGGTCCAGTGAAACATTTTCTCAAATTCCATTCTTGCTTTGGATTGAAATCTTTCTTATCTGATCATTGTCTTGGATATGGTTCTTCCTCTTTTTCCTCAGGATTGTTCTCACAGCCCTTTACATCTTGGGACTTCCATGATCTACAGGCAAAGCAAATTCAATTTGTTTCAAAGGAGAAATTTAATCCATAGAGATGAAGATGATTTTCTTCATTGGAAGTGAAGAAGAATTGTGATTTATTTCCATAAAACAATGTGTGTCAATGTGTGTTTCAGGTCAGTGTTGTAGTGTTTCCAGGGGGCAAATTCTACACATTTGCTGAAGCTGTGGAACCTAGAAGACCTTTGGCTTGCAATGAGGGTATTCCTAGCAATGTAGATTTTATGTCTTTTGTAAGGGATTGCCTATGAAAAATGCCAAAAACAACCAGACTGGAATATCTTCAATGCACATGCTCCAACTCTTGGCATTTCTTGTGGGCATTCAACAGCATTTCCTAGACCGATCTAACTTGGAAAAGCTTCACCTTTCTCTCACAGCACCCACTACAGGAAGGTTCCTTGCAAGAGGCAGAGCACTATTAAGCCTCATCATTGCTTACTTGCTTTTAGAAGCAAGAGTTTGTGTTAAAGTCATGAGTCAGCTTCAAGGGAGTATGTCCTCAAAGCTTCTTTGAAACTCTTTGAAGCTTTGTGCAATCCAATTTATTGGAGTGCAATTCTGTCAGTTCTTGATGCTTCAATGGCTTTTGATATTAATCATTATGGTATCTTTCTAAATAATCTGCAAGGTTTGGGAAGTAAAAGGTGCTATTTTTCAATGGATCTTTTCGTATATCTTGAGTGGATTTCAGATAATGTCACTTGGTGAAGTTTAGCCTTAGAATGGGAGCTACAGTAGTCTTGGTCTTCTCAGAGCTCTAATGCTTTTCAATATATGTGTGAAATTATTGGGATCAGGAAATGTTTGAGTAAGTGCTATTAATATATTGAACTCCTTACCATTGGGACATAGCAGAAATATAGTCTAAATGCCAAGGAAAATAATTCAAAGGACAGACCCTGTTTATTTCGAAGGTGTTCATGGGGGACGTGGGGGTTGTCAAGAGGCACAAGTAACAAAAGCAATTATTGCAATCCATTCCTTTTCTAGGTGTATTGTAACATTGCATGATGTACCTATGAAAGGGTCAGAGCTTTCATTGGCATTGTGCAAATTTCTTTTATTGTTTTGACAAAAGCCTCCCGTCAGTTCTATATACACTACTGAATCTATGAGACAGGGAAATAGTTGAACGCAAAGCTGACAGTTTCTGGAAATGGAATGCTCTAAGCGTACCTTAATACTTTCATTCTGCTCTTTCAGATCATGATATTCCAGAACAGTCCAGAAATGTTTGTCATGTACTGTAAAGGTATTTGAGAATGACTTTTGGAAAGAGGAGGAAGTGCGGTAGCCTAGCAATGACCTGATCAATGAAATTTAAGTCTGAAAGAGGAAGGTGATGAAAGTGTCTCCTAAAGGACCCTACTTAGTTTTGGGGACAGGAAAAATGAGGGACATCGGGGGGGGGGGTACTTTTAGATTGGAAGATTCTGTTTATGTAACCTTACAATAAAAATAGAGCTAATATCCCTGTGGTACTTCTTTTCTGTAGTATCTTGCAAAACTAAGTTCAGTCTTGCAAGTCTGAAAATATACCTTTGGCCAGAACTTTTTTCTTCAGTAACAATTTCTGCTATCATATTTTTTTAGACAAATCCTTGCTCTCACTATGCTAGTCCAAATAAATACAAACATTTTTAAAACATTCACTCAGGAAAAAAAAGGCAGAAATAGTTTCCTTTAAACTCAGTAGTTACTAAGCATATTATTGCCATTGCAAGTTAAAGAAAAAATATTAAGACCTTAGAGTTCATTTCTAATTCATTAACTAAAATGTTATGTTTCCACAGCATTGCCATACATGTTATTTAAAAAGATGCCTCTTTGCAGTACTGTAAAATAAGATTTATTGTCAAAATATGAAGCTTGGAAAATGGTTACCCAGTAAACAATAACATTTAAAATGTTAATTTTAAAAAATTATTCTGTCACTTTTATTATTATTATTATTCTGGCATTTAGCTTTGTTCAAGTATTTTCCCACATTATTGTAGTTGTGCTTTTAAAGTTGTAGCAACGTTTCGGCAGAATCTCATCTGCCATCATCAGGCTTCTGTCTAGTGTTCATCTGTGAGTCAGACTTTTACAGTGGTTTCAGATTTAAATTTGGGGCAGCCTATTGCTGTGCCAGAATGGTTTTTTCTTCACCCTGATTGGTTGGGAGTCTTGGCCTGTGTTTATTGGTCTTGGAGTTTGCTGTGTTCTGCTTGATTGGTGTTTCTAATATCTTCTGTCTGTTTTTCGGCTCTTTTTGTATCTTGATTGGCTGGCAACTTTGTGTTACTTTATTGGAGGCCTTTAGTGCAGCTTGGCTCCGGGTAAATGGAGGCAACAGGCACCCAGATGAAACCTAGCTTCCTAACTAATGATAGCTGTCCATTTACCCGTCCATTTACTCACAGGCAGGTAAGGAGTGAGTGGGCGGGGAGGGGTGGGGCCAGCCAGTGGAGCGATTTGCCAGTTCTCTGAACTGCGAACAATCACAATAAGTGTGTGTGCAGTGTTTGCAAGAAATCATCAGCTGTGTGGTCTGGACAGCTGACAAGCACTGCGCGCGTGTGCACAGGGTTTGAAAATCCTCTTGTTTCCTGCTTTTTCAACCTCAGCTGTGCTGTGGGAAGCAGCTGAGGAGGGAAAAGCAGGGAATAAAGGGCACCCTAGAGCCCAGACAGACAAGTAGGCCAAACACCAAACCAGTTCAGTGTCAGCGGCTCTTTTTTTTTAAAAACAAACAAACAAACTTTATTGATTACAAAACCAAAACATCAAACAAACACAACACACATAAGAAGAAGAAAAAAAAAATAGAAAAAAAGAAAATGATTAAAAAACTAACAATTCTACTATCGACAGTCTATGGTTCCTTGTTTGTTATCAATATTGGTGATACATTTACAAATACATCTTATTGCGAATATATAATTATGATTTACATTTAACATCTTTTACTAATATATTTTCTATTTTTGTTCTATCCAATCATACCAGCATTCCCAGCTTCTATAATATTCTGATGTTTCTTTTTCCTTAAGTGCTAAGGTTAACTTGTTCATCTCTGCACAGGCTGTTATCTTCTGTATAACCATCTCCTCTCTTGGAACATCTGCTTGTTTCCAACACTGTGCAAAGGTTATTCTGGCTGCAATAAGAATATGCAGTATTATATATTTAATATTTTTAGGAATTTGTCTATTAAATATCCCCAATAGGAAGAATTCTGGTTTTAATTCAATATGCTCCGCCGTTATTTCCTCTAACCATTTTTTTATTCTATGCCAGTATCTTTGGGCTTTAGTGCAGGACCACCACATATGAAAAAATGTTCCCTGTTTCTTTATAAATTTCCAGCAACTTGGATTCATGTTAGGAGACATTTTTGCTATTCTCAAGGGTGAGAGATGCCATCTATAAAACATTTTATAGGAATTTTCTTTATATGCTGCTGATCTTGTAAATTTATTATTCCTTGTCCAAAACTTTTCCCATTCTAATAATGTAATGCTACACCCTATGTTTCTGCTCCAAGCTATCATGTTGCCTTTGACTACTTCCTCTTCTAATTCCGTCTCTAGTAAATAATTATAAAATTTAGTTATATTTTTTTTATCTGGACCTAATAAAATTTTATCTATTTGTTGTGCCTTAGTATAAATTCCAAAATTTTTCTTGGGGGGGAAAGGAAGAGAAAAAAAGACAACAGGGAAAGAGAGATGGAGAAGAGGAGAGGCTTCTTTGAGACAAGCAGAGGGTGAGAAGGGGATAGAACAGTGCAAAGATTAATGTCAGAGAAACAGGCACAAGTTTCCAATTAAAAATATGGTAAGCGGGTGTACAGATAGTCCTCAACCTATGACCACAACCGAGCCCAAAATTTATGTTGGTAAGTGAGAAATTTGTTAAATGAGTTTTGTCCCATTTTACAACTTTTCTTGCCACATTTGTTAATGTAGTTAACTGCAGTTTTTAAATTAGTAACAAAGTTGTTAAGTGAATCTGGTTTCCCCATTGATTTTGCTTGTCAGAAGTTTGCAAAAGGTGATCACCAGATCCTGGTACACAGCAGCGGTCATAAATATGAATCAATTGCCAAGCATCCAAATGTAAATCATGTGACCCTGAGGATTCTGCAACAGTCATAAGTGTGAAAAATGCTCATGTCCCTTTTTTAAACTTCAAACGGTTGCTAAGCAAACTGTTGTAAGTTGAGGACTACCTGCACCTTATCACTTTTTTTCTTTTTGGGGGGTCATCAAGTTTTGACACCTTGCTAGGTGGTACTCAAATATTGCCATATCCTAAAAACCCTAAAAGTGGTACAATCTGTGAAAAAGTTGAAAAACGCTGATATAAATTCATATATTTGTTCTGGAAATAATGATTAGCGATTGTGGGTGAATAGGGATGGTAATGAGATAAAGTACTGAATTTGTTAGACTGGTTGTTGGTGAGAGAGATGAATCAGTAATAAAGAGATTAGAAAATATGTGAGCATTGAATGTCAGCATTTCAGCTCTGTATTTTGTATTTGTCTTGTTTTCATATTCATCATTCATCCCAGTTACTCTGATTCTGAGGCACAAAAACTGAGCTGCTTCTTCTCTTCCTCCATCTCCATCTCCATCTCCACCTCCTCCTCCTCCTCCTCCTCCTCCTCCTCCTCCTCCTCCTCCTCCTCCTCCTCCTCCTCCTCCTTCTGAGAAAAGCCCAGGATCTACAGTGTTTTGTAAACCAAACCCACATGGACAAGGTTTGAATACTCACCTCAGGAAATGTTTATATTACACATACTTAAAGCACAGCTGTTGGAAATCTCAAGAGGCAGGAGTTGATTCTTAGGTTTGAAGAGTTGTTTAATGGACCTGTCATGATTCAATCTCACCAGGAAAAGGCCTGAAAACAGTAGACCATCTGTCATCAGGTACTTCAGGCTAGTATTTTTTATTGCTTTTTATCTTGGCTAGCATACTGAACAGATTCAAACTGATTTCCTAGCTGGTACTTCAAATAAAACACACTTCTTGTTAATACTACTTCTCCAACAGGGTGGTCTCCAGATCTCATTTTAGCAGTAAAAACAACAACAACAAAAAACCACCCACATTTTTGTTTGAATGGGAAGTCCATCTGTATTCTGGAACCATTGTTCAAAAGGTTCTCTCAATAAATACAGTAGTCTTTTTTACATATATAGCTTATTTTCTTTATTAAATTTATACACTGTTCCAGCGTTCCTTGAAATAACTAGTTTCATGTGTGGCTGTGGGAAAACTGTTAGGATGTCATTACCAAATTCCTTCATTGCCTTTCTTGCAACCACCAACCATCCAGGATTACAATGGTAATGAATGTTTGGTCAGCAATGCTCATCCATTACAACAACAAGATTGTACCGAAGCCTTGGTATCTGCCAAGACTTTGGTACAGGTTTCATTCCCAAGGCCTGCTTCTACAGCTTTAATGAGTGCCAGGCAGATAGAACCAACGTTTCATTTTTTCACAATAATAGAGAGTCGTGGGAAATTTATAAGCTGAGTCCTTCTTCTGCTAGCTGCCACTCCTCTCTGTATTCTGCATTCCTAAAACAATTTTCATGGGATTCTTTGTATTTCTTGTGGACCACCCCTGCCAACTCTGCCACTATATTAATCTGCTGGCAAAAAGAGGGCCAGATAATTTATTACAAATTTCCTGAAAACAAGAGACAGACCTCCTATTTTATTCACTCAGCTGATTTAAATATAGATTGCCAAGAAAAGGCTATTTGTTTTATGAATAATAAAGGGAAACAGAACTGAATGTACTTAAGTTTAAATATGTATTTACATATTTTGAATAGGAAACATAATTAAAACACATTCGGTCTGGAAAAGTATGAAAATAACACATTGTCTGTATTAGCACAACAGGTAAGTCCGGCAGGTCCAAAATGCTGCTTTGATACAGAAGACTCTGGTTCATAAGGCTCCTTCTTCCATATGTGGGAATATTGACCAGATTAGTGGTTAGATCAGGCCTGATCCTGCTGGCTTTCTAGAAGGCTCTTAAGAGATGGTTTGTTGTCATGCCAGGGAGTCTAGTGGTGCTATCAAGCCTTCTGGTTGGTTGCATTGTTAGCAATGTACTCTTCTGCAAATGAAATGTATTGTTTTAATTGTGCTTCATTATATCTGTCCTTTCACTTGTCTTCCTATTGGTGGGGAAAAAAACAAAAACAGAAGAACAATCTTTATAATCTATTGTTGTTTTTAAAATTTTCTAACTATGTAAATGGTTTAATTACAATCCTTGCATAGAGTAGGGAGAGGACCTGATTCTTTTCTTTGGCGTGCAGATCTCAACTTCCTCCAACTTCTGCAATGGTTTGATTTTTTTTTTAAAGTAAGAATTTATATGATGGTAAATTTGTCAGCAAGATCGAAGTATGGAAGTAGAGGTTTGATTTATGGCCACTGTTTCCTCCCATCTCTGTTGTCTGGAGGACTGTGAGAAAGCTTGCCATTAACAAATCAAGCTATCTGGCTTAAACATTAACCTACAACATCATGATCTGATTATAGATTCTGGTTAACCATCCATGAATTAACAAACTAAGAACCAGTCCATTAGGTTAAGCTATGAATAAATCAGTCATATTAAAGCATAGCAGATAATGAGAATGTACATTCTGTCATATTTGATATATAGAAGTTTAAATATGGAAAATAACAGACCACCTTTTTTCATGGTTACAATTTTGGAATTTTTCCAAGTTTGCTCCATAACTCCCATAGAAATTTACACCTATATAGCTGCATTATTTCATATTCCTCACATTAATATACTAAAGAGATTGACATTGGCAAATATGATCAATCTGTTTCAAATTGTTCTTCTAAACAATCTTTAGTGGTGGGTTGGACTGAGTGTGTTTGACATAAGATCATTCAGTAACTTTACAACTGAGTGAAGATTTAAATATGGATCTTCCCAGCCTTATTCCTGCTTCCTAATATCTGTGCCACATGGATTCTCATTCAAAGCGTGTTTCCTGTTTTAGCCCAACCTGGTGAATTGTCACATATTACCTTAGCTTTCAGCTTCATTGTCATTTAATAGTACAATAAAAACAAATAAGTCTAAGCCAACATACATGTGAAATCAAGAGTGCTGATTGCATGCCAGCTTTTATTAAACTCCTCTTCTCCTTTATTTTGCCAATGTATCATAAATTAGGGGAAACATACAACTGTGGCTTTTCTCTGAGGCTTTTCAAATTTAATTCTAAAATCACATCTGCAAATATTAATCCATTGGTTGAACATATTTGCATGTTGCCACAATAAAAACAACTCTCATCAACTCACATAGGGGAACAATGTACTATAAAACAAGCTCCATACCAAAACAAAACAACAGCAGCAACCAAGAGGAATAAAAAATAAAACTTGATGGTGACATCAAATCCAATCAAGAGAGGACTCTCCACAACAACTCAGTCTTTAGGAGCCTTTGAAAAGCCAGAAAAGAGGGAGCTACCTTAATCTCCAGAGAGATGCTGTTGCACACTGCCTCTGCAATAAAAAAGAAGCACAATTTTGCTTCTGGGAAGGGTGGAATTGACAGGAATTTCTTTCTACTAGATTTCTTCGGTTAGATTGTAGGACAGTCACGATTCTTGACTGCTTGTTATGTGGTTTAGGGTTAGGGTTAGGCTAAAGTTTGGTCAGCTGTGGTTTAGATGGTAAGATGGAGAAGAGCAGGATGAGCTGGAAGGTGACATTAAATGTATCATTAGTTTGTAATCATTGCATTACCATAGAGATCTAAGACCAGCCCTCTTTGAATCCCGATGACTCTTATCTAGTAATTTAGCTTTGATCATTAGTTGAGCAGATTCTTGTATAGAAATAGCAATAATAAACTCTTCTGTGCTTTGAACACAATGAATATTTCTGGTTATTTGTGCCGGACAGATGGTTTCATACAAATTAGCTAAAGTATAGCTATCTTCTACAGCACTTTTCTCAATTAGCAACTTTATGGTATTAGGATTTCAATTCCCACAATTCCTCAGCATGCCATTTTAAATTCAGGGAGTGCATGCACCTAAAAAATTGCTATGGTTGAGAAACACTGTTTGGATACCCTCTAGGCAGAGGGAGGAAACACATCCAAATTAAAGAAGAACCAATAAGTGCAACATGTGCATGCGCATGTGCATGCACACACACACAGAGTCCCAAACACATTTTCCCTAATATGGCTACATAGATAAAGATGTATATATTTCGGTATATCTTCTCAGTTAAAAGGTTGACAGTCATATATCCAATGTATGCCAGCTACCTCTGCAAAGTGATGCAAGGTTTTTCATCCCCACTTCCAATTCCACATTGATTTACTAATGTTATATTTATTCTATTTATTTTACATTTTTAAAATCTTGTTTTTATTATTTTTTATAAACAACATACTTATACTCCTTCCTCTTCCTGTTTTCCCACAAAAACAACTCTATGTGGTGGGTTGAGGTGTGTGTGTGAGAGTCATTGGTTCAAAGTCACCTAGCTGGCTTTTTCATACCTAAAATGGGACAAGTGTCTGATCCCAGTCTCTGATTTCCAGTGCCTGAACTAGACCAAACTGGTTGATTTCCTATGTAATGCCATAATTCCTCCAAGAGCTGAAGATGGCTTTGCATGGTTTCCACCAATGTTATTCTCACTACAAAGCTTCAAAAGTTTCAAAAGTAGGAAAAATAAAGACAAGCCAACAAAATTTATAAAATCTATTGGACTTTGTAATCTAATATTTTGGAGGGAAATTCAGGTGACCCATAGAGGTCACACATCAAAGCCCTCTTAATGGTCATTTTGGTGTTGATAAAACATATCTTTTCTATGTTTTCTGGTCATCTGCTACCATTCTGCTGTTCTCCCCCAAAAGAACTGGGCACAGCAGTGGTCTACCAAAATTATACAAAAATGCTAAATTATTTGGCCAGCTGTGATTTAACTTGCCAATTAAGGGCCAGATGGAAAAATAATGAAACTGGAAAGGTGCAATTGTCCAATGGTATAAAAATGAAACTGAAAGGGTGGAATCAACTCTTTCCTGTTGCCACCCTACAGAGCATAGAAAAATCTGGTATTTAGCATATTTTATCTAGATTAAGAAAAGAAAAATTCTAAATAAAAATGCAACTTCTCACTTAATTTTCTTTGTGACTGTAGTCTTTTGTATATTTGTTTTGTTTTACCTAATCATCATGGATTATGACAAAAAATAGACACAGGAGGAAAAGCACAGGAAAGATCTAAAATAGAATTTTAATATATAGGTTTATTTGTTGCAATAATTATATGCCACCTACTTATCAGACCTCAAAAGCTACGGTAATAATATTAAGACATTAAGGTACCATATAATTACATATGAAACTAAAATAAATGTTAATCCCTCTCCCAATTAAAAATAATATTTTCCAAATTCTCTACAGAAGAGGACTGTTTTCACCAATTTCCTGAAAACTGAAAGTTAACCAAGCCTCAGGAAGGAAGTTGCTTCACTGTGAAAAGGTAATCCTCTAGTTCTGAGTGATATGATCTCTCAAAGACAGGTGTATCCTCTCCCAACAAGACCACGTAGGACAGGCAGATATTTCCAGGATATGTTTCTGATGGGGATAAGGGCCCAAGCCACAGAAGCAGAGGTGGTATTCAGCAGGTTCTGACCAGTTCTGGAGAACTGATAGTGGAAACTTTGAGTAGTTCAGAGAATCGGCAAATACCACTTCTGACTAGAGATTTTACAGTATCCTTCCCCTGCCATGCCCACCAAGCCATGCCCACAGAACCAGTAGTTTAAAAAAATTGAATCCCACCACCGCACAGAAGGCTTTATAGATAACCATCAGCTCCTTGAACTGAGCTTGGAAGCATACCAGAAGCCAGCAATTCTCACATATAAGGATTGCTGAACTAGCTAGCACCAGCCAACAAGTGTGCAAATGCACTTTCTTCCAGCTACAATTTCCAAGCCATTGTCAAGGGTGATTGTATTCTTAGAATTTTTCTGCCACTCCATTCACACTGCAATGCAATGCAATTTTCCTCTCTAGATGTCGATATGCAAAAATGGGAGAGTGGCAAAGGAAAAGGAAGCAATCAGTCACTTGGCTTATCATATACTGCACATTCATGTTGTCACCACTTGGGTCAAAAACAGCCTGATGAAGGCAAGATAATGTTCTGCAATCTGGACAACAAACCTCATGCTCTGGTGTTCACTTAACCTGAAGATGGGGGATACTGGGAAAAGTTTTTTTTTTTTTTAATTTGAGCAGATTTCCACATATAGGAGAAAAGAGGAACAAACATAACATGTTTAGCAGGCCATCAAGACTCCTTATGAGATTTGGAGCCTTGGAAAATCAAAATCCAAATAATTGAACTTAGCCTGAAGGGATAAAAATTCACAGTAAGCAAGACAAAAGTTGCTTTCTTTTTAAAATGCCTGCAGGGTGTGCATAAGCATGTTGGAGAAAAAATAGTTATCCAATTGCTCTCTTTTAGTTAATAATTGACTTTGCTTATGTTACAGCCCTGCAGGTTGAAGAGGTGGCTGCTTCTCCTTCTTTTACTATTTTTACACCTTTGTGCAAAAATCTCTTCCAGCCCAGTAAGCTGCTATAAGTGCCAACTGCATCTTTATACCCTTTCCAACTACTGGAAGTGCCGCACCATGCCTGAGAGAGACATGAAGTAGCTCAGGGAGACAAATCAAGTTGCTTCTATGCTTCAGCCAGGAAAACTGTGTTTTCCCCATGGAGTGACAAATTTAGGCAAAATGCAGCTGCCTCACATAAGGCCCAATAAAAATTATTCAAGAGAGAAAACATCAAAATGGATTTGCTAGACTTGAGAACTAAGCTGTAAACCAAATGAAGTTTAATCATGGAAGAAAGACATAGAATTTCAGAGTAATTACCCACAAGCCAAGACTACAAAGACTTCAACAACCACAGTGGTCTTGTTGACCATTTCATTCTCCAGAAATTAAATAAGGGATAAAGGAAGCAATTCTCCTAGAATGAATACTAACCAATTTGAAAGTATTGAAAAAAAAATCAACTTTATCTTCCTTTCATTTGGTTTTAACAGTCTTTGGTTCATTCAAATATTGTTGAGGGATTACATTTCTCTTTCTTTCTTTCTTTCTTTCTTTCTTTCTTTCTTTCTTTCTTTCTTTCTTTCTTTCTTTCTTTCTTTCTTTCTTTCTTTCTTTCTTTCTTTCTTTCTTTCTACCCCTGTGCCCCATTTTGGGCTCTAGTAAGCCTCCCTGTAGCCTCCTGGAAGCAAAAATGGGGCATGGGGGGCCATGATGCTCCCCATGCCCCATTTGGGGCCTATCACGCCTCCCTTGAGCCTCAGGAGAGCCAAAAAGGGGGGGAGGATGCCCCATGCCCCATTTGGGGTTTCAGGAAGCCTCCCTGTACTTACCTGGGAGCCAGAACCTGGCACATGTCAACTCCTGGGAGGGGTGGGGTGGGGCCAGCTGGTCTTCAGAACTACCAGTTCACTGAATTGGATGTAAAATTAACACCTGGTTCATCCGAACCAGCCCAAACTGGCTGAATCCCATCCCTGGCAATATGCTGACATTGTAAACTGCTCAGAGAGTACTGTAAAGTAGTGGTCACCAACCAGTGGGCCGGGGACCACTGGTGGTCCATGAGAAAATGTTGGTGGTCCACAGAGAAATGTCACCCCCTAAACTATTAATCCAGGCTGCGTGGGAACACAAGGCTGCGCCACCCAAATGGCCCATGGGAACACAAGGCTTGAATCATTTGCATTGCAAACAACATGAGTTAGTGAGTGGAGGAGGAAAGGGTGGAGGGGGGAACTTGCCCCACTTGCCCCACATGCCTGGCCTGGACACCAGGCTGCTTCTTTCCACTTCTTTCTTCTGCTTTTGGTTGGAAATGCAAGGAAAGCAAGGAAAAGCAGCAAAAGGAAAGCAGCAAAAGTCTTTCTTTCTCTCCCCCAAACTCCACCAGAAACGAGTCTTTGGAACCCTGCAAGACCTCCTGCTCCAAGAGGCTGCACCAGTGTGACAAGTCTCACAAAGATTCATTTCTGGCAGAGTTTGGGGGAGAGAAAGAAAGCCTTCTGCTGCTTTTGCTGCTTTCCTTGCATGAAGCCAAACGTTTCTCTCCCCCTCTCCCCGAGTACGGAGCTGGAGACGGTATCCTGTGATCCCAAATAAAGAATGATCGATCGGTAGGAAAATGGGGTGGGGGATTTTCCTGCAGACTTTTTCTGGGATTTTCCCAGGGTCTCTGGTCTGAGGGATTTAAAATTATGAGTTTGGTAGTCCCTGAGATCCAGAAGGTTGGCAACCCCTGCTGTAAAGCACTATGGGGTGGCATATATGCAGTTTTAAATGAAGTGATTTATGTTACATCACTATTATAAACTACAGAAATAAACTTTTTAAGTGTTTTGTAAAATCTTCACTCTGTGTGACTCAATATCAGACTGAAGTTTTTCTTACACATTATTCCCACAAATAAGATTCCATATTTGGAATTATGTTTTTAAAACTGGAAAGCCAAGTAGAGTGAGATATGTCTGTATTAATATTTAAGATCTTATGAGAAATAGTCCAAAATGGATTCCAGATTGCATTTCTGATGGTGATGAATATTATGATAGAATGGCCACTCTGTAGTTCAGTTGACTGATAATTGCCATTGCTCAATTAGTTGACATATGTGTCCCAGTGAGAAATGAAATGTCTTGACTTTGATAATATCCAGTGTTATAAAGAAGTAACATTGAAGCCTGGTGTCAGTAGAGTATAATGGTAAAAGTGCCAGACTAGGAAAGGAGAGACTCTAGTCCCCACTTAGCTAATAATTCACTTGCTAGGTTGTTCCCAGGGGTGGGATTCTACTGGTTCTCACCTTTCGCTAGAAACTGTTGTTAACTTTCTAAGCAGTTCAGAGAACCAGTTGTTGGAAGAAATCTCCTTTTGTTTTTTTCTACTTTACAGGGCTAATCCTGTAAGGAAGGCAAGAAGGAAACATTTCATGGGGCTAATCTTTATCGTCCTACTTACAGAAACTGCCTCTCCATTAACCCTTATAACATTCTTGGCAGTACACCTAGATTTCCTGTCTCCAGAGCTTCTCTGGTTTTTTTTTCTCCTCCTTTGCTGGTAGTTTGCTTGACTTTCTTAAAGGAGAAGGGTTGTTTTAAACTTTTTAAACTGCTGTAGGGAGGAAATACTCCCCTGGAAATACTGCCAGCAGGAATGCAACAATCAGAATTTTGAAGAAATAATCGAATAACGAAGCAGAGCTGCCGGAAAGAAGGTTTGAATGACAAGGAACCAAGATGAATGACATTCAGGAAGTCTTCTTGGCTAGGTAGAAAGATAGACATTCAAACGTAAGTGTACATAGCCTTTCTGAGTTTTGGTCTAAAACTTGTTTTTTGGTGAAGCTTAATTCTGTTCTTGGTGATTTAATCCTGCATTTATTGATGGGATAATTTTCCCTATTCAGCTTTGTTTGGAAGGAAACGGTTAATCTCTGTTCCTGAAAAGAAATTAAGTTGAGAAATCTGGCTAGTTCCTGTCAGAGGTGGTATTCAGCAGGTTCTGACCAGTTCTGGAGAACCAGTAGCGGAAATTTTGAGTAGTTCGGAGAACCGGCAAATACCACCTCTGACTGGGGATTTTACAGTATCCTTCCCCTGCCATGCCCACCACAGAACTAGTAGTAAAAAAAAAAAAAAAAAGAATTCCACCACTGGTTCATGTGTCTATTTGTTCTGGCAATTGATTTAACAAGCAACAGCTACTGTTGTGGTTTAATTACTTGTATTGTGTTTGAATTTTTTCCTGCCTAATAGTTTCTTTTCCTATATGGGGAGGGCATCTTCTTTCACTGCATTAGTGATATCTGCCACTGTCCTTTTGGGATGTACTTCCAAGAGGCAGGATGCAAGCTTGGCACCTCTTGTGAGATGTGTGAGACCAGCTAGTGTCTTAAAGTGGCGCAAATGGATCTAAGGATTGCTTCTCCTACGAGTGCTCTTTCTGGAGAACTTAAATGACCTCTTGCTAAAGGGTTTCACTTTATGAGCAAGAGTTGGCTGCTGACAATTATCATTGCATTTTAACTATTTTAATTCCTTAAGGTGCTCTGGCACCCTACCTTATTTGTAATTCCGGCTTGCAGGTATTTTTGATCTAATGATTGCCTGTTCAAAAGGTATTTAGGGCAGCTTTTTACAAGCAAAGAAGCTTTCTGTATTTTTGTACGGGTAATCCTTGACTTGCAACAATTCCTTTAGTGATTATTCAAAGTTACAACGGCACTGAAAAAAGTGACTTATGACCATTTTTCACACTTACGACAGTTGCAGCATCCCCACTGTAATGAGGGGCTACGTGAGGAGAACTGCCTCTTGATGTGAGTGATGTTGAGTTGGCCATGCCAAGCCAGTCACATGACCACCAAGCCATGCCCACCAACTAAGCCACACACATAGAACCAGTTGTTAAAAAATTTGAATCCCACTGCTGGTTGTTCCCATTGTAAAAAGATATCTGAAAACAGTGACACTGAACACAAGGACATAATCCTTTCTGAGATCACTTGTTTATCATCCTATTTCATGCATGGATAGTTCCACCTGTTTGTGTATGTGAATTTTGAAAACAAATAACCAAGAAGGCAAAGACGATTACCCTTGCCCTTTCCATATGAATGCCTAGACTGATAGCATCTCAATGTATGTTTACTTTAATATAAAGAAAAATCACAAGACAATGACAGGCTACTTATATATAAATTGGGTATTAAAATCCCTGATATGCTAGTGCCATAAACTTGTTAGTTTGTTCTTGAAAATTGTATGCCATCTGTCCCAACAAAATTTTCCTAGTGTAGTTAAATCACTCTAAAATAGCAATTTCATTTTTATTAGAAAACATTGTGATTAAAATATACTACATATATATGTGTGTAATATGTGTGTTTCATGGCAAGGCAGTAGACTCCAATTCAATCCAGCTTCATAAATAGTTTTGTTGTCTTCTCTTTTTATTTGATCCTCTTCAGCCAAGCTTTTGGTCATTTAGAGGACAAATTTAGGAATGTTGGGCAATTTGTAAGATAACAGATAACAGATAATCAGAGTTGGAAGGCACCTTGTAGGTCATCTAGTCCAACCCTCCCGCCGCCCAAGCGGGAGACCCTACACCATTTCTGATAAATGGCGGTCCAATCTCTCAGCTCCCATGACTTCCGAGGGCAAGTTGTTCCATTGGTTGATTGTTCTCTCTGTCAGAAAGTTTCTCCTTATTTCCAGGTTAAATCTCTCCATGTTCAGATAATGAGGAGATTTCTAATTATGTAATATGGTAGGAATATTGACATGATAAGAGATAGCTATATTAAAAAGGCTACACATGGACTGATAGGGGGGAATTTTTCATAATTTGATGGGCTCCAACAATCATAAAGAAGGTAATGAAAGTAGGAATTCATTAATAAAAGCAAAGGGCATATGGTATTCTTTGCACTATTTCTAATAGTTGGTTACTGTTTGTCACATTTTTTTTTTTGCTGATTTCCTGGCCGGGACAAATGAAACAAAAATTATATCTGTAATCTAGATATAGGTTTATAATATCTTAGATTTTATATTTTTTAATTTTATGTCTTGTGATTTTATCAAAATGTGATGTGAATGTGCCATACAATAAATCAATCAATAAATCTATTTTTGCTGAAAATACAGTGAAGTGCAATAAACCTAAAATACATTTTTTGTTGGATAAGCCATAGTTTATTGAAAATTTTGATACCAACATTAAAGACAGAATCTATTGTTTAGACAAAACAGGAGCAAATTAATAAATCAATCTGAGTTGGAAAAGTAACATTATGTGAATAATCCCCCTGAAAACTCTTTATACCCCAAATTATTTCCCCAATTCTAACTGCAATCTGGAATTAGGCAATATTAACGCCACCTAATCATATATTGGTGGCAAAAAAATGATGACTCCTGAATCTAATCCCCATAAAATTTCATTATATCTCCAGTCATATTTGTAACTGGAAAAAAAAATCAGGCCTTAGTAAACCCTCTGCAATGTTGATCTTTCCACAGTACCTTATGTAACTGTACTTTCACTCCTTCATTTCCCTATTTTAAAAATGAGCAAAGCTGAATAATTGTACAACAATTGTGTGCTAATATATACTTTTTTGCCTGCTCAGAATTATCACATGAAGTGGTCATAATGTTGGCATTTACTTATTTTCCTCTTTTTTTCTGTCAATTTGCTTATTAGATTGTATCCTTTGGCTCATATCAATAAAAGGTACAGTACTTTAAGTCCCAATCAATATCTGATGATTTCATGGACTTTTCTATGTTAATTCTTGACAGCAAGACCAGAACTGGCTCATGTTACTGTTTTCTGGAATTTATTTATTGTATTATTTCCCAATATGGCCTTAAATATTGATATTTTCAGCTGCTCTTCCATCCAAGTACTTACCAAACCCAATCATTTTTAGCTTTAAAAGCCAGGCAAAATAAACTAGCTGCTCATTTATTTTACTTTTTAAAAAACTTGCTGTTAGTTCCTTGGTAGAAAGTATACTGTGGTACAGAATAATCTACTTTGACAGATCAAGTTCTTCCATAAGCTTCCACATGCTGACATTATTGCAAACGTCTGCGTGATTATGACAAAGGGATGTTAGAGTGACCACAAAATAAAGTCTTATTCATTTTAAACTGATATTCAACTAGTGGTCAAATATCAATATTTAGAAAATCTGGTCAGAAGCCATAAAAGTCAATAGACAACAACTGTACTAAGAACAACATTCAATAATCTCACTTTAATAATTAGAATAACAGAATCATAGAATAATAACAGAGTTGGAAGGGACCTTGGAGATCATCTAGTCCAAGCCCCTGCTCGAGCAGGAGAGTCTATTCCAAAGATTAGCCTCTGCCTAGGATAGAACTCACAGCCTCTCGATTGTGAGGCGAGAGCCACTAGAATAGAATAGAGTTTGAAGGAACACTTTTGGTCACTGATTGAAAATTCCCTGCTCATTACACCATCTGAAGTAAAATATCTTTTTAATTCAAGGATGTTTGTCTTTTCTCTCCTTTAATTCAGCCAGTGAAAGGGAGTTCACAATGTATCTAGATAATAAGTTTCATGTTAAGAAGTTTTTTTATAACATTCAATTGGAACATATGGTCCTGAAATTTAAGACTGTTACTTTGAATACTTCCCTCTGGAATGGCAGAAAACAAACTTTTTTCTATGAGACCTGTCTAATCACATCACATTTCTCCTCAGTGATCTTTCTTGGGTTCTCCTTATAACCAGTTTCCTCCATTTCTCATTTAAGAGTTAACTATGCTGTATTTATTTAATGTATTTGTAAGCCACCCAGAATCACCTATGTACAGTACGAGTTGTGTGGCTATATATAGATTTGCTTAATAAATAAATTTATACTGATTCCATTGCAAGCTTATCATAAAGGTAGAGTTCCAACCAAGCTTTATGGGCATACAAGAGACGGTTGTAGCAAAAATTTAAAATAGTTGGATGGCTTCAATTGTGAAATGAAGTTCTAATCATTCAGAAACTATTTAAGCATCTTCATGAATTTCTTTTCCAAAGAGAAATTATTTAGTCCTAAGCATTATTGATTTTCTTACTGATGTACTCAAACCAGAGATTTTCCCAAGAGAGTAAAACCAGGGAAATGTTTTAGAGAGTTAAACCATTCCTGACTTTGTAATAGCACTACATTTGAAATCTTTTTTGTCATCCAAATCTTCAAGGACAGGAATGTCACTAATTCTTCATAATAGCAAAATAAGATGTGAAATTACATTGATAATGTGATACCCTATTAGATACTATTAGGTAAATTCATTGACCATGGCTCTAACTTACCCTTCAGAGCCTCCGAAATTTGAAGATTCATAATTTAATGATTCTCATTCTTTCTTTTTATCTGTGACCAGGACAAAAGTTCAAGGATAAATTCTGCAGTTTTTTGTGTCATCTTTTCTGAAGGAGCCATACAGGGATTCAGGGATAGTTTGTGTACAGTTCCCTCATAATGCAAAGCTTTATTTGTAGATCTTACTGTATGCATCACAATGGAGAAAAGAGATAACTTATCAAGAGTTGTATCCTTGAATCCCTGTCTGTGGACAGATCTGATTATTCCTCACAAAGTTTTTCTTGCTTTGGGAAAGTCCACATATTAAACATGAAGCAGAAAAACAGCAGGGAAAGATGTGGGAGAGGAACTAGAAATAGCTACATGAAGGTATTTTGCAATTAAGAGAATATGGGGAGTATTTATGCCATGACATTGAGACAATCAAGGCAATATCAAATATTCAAAAACACCTTTTCAATGTTTATGTTCATATGATTGAATAATAATCATTCGTATAAATGAAAATGGAACAAACAATAAACCATTTAAAAATATATTACTATCCTACACCAAAATATTTTCATAAAGTTGAAATTTTGCTTAGATGAAAATGCAAGTGCTAGTTTCTTTCTCTTTCTGTCTTCACACATATGCCTTCATTTCAATGGATTTAGTGTTAGATGCCTTAACATTAAAATTTGATCTTCTAATTCCACTGCTTTCCATAAAGGTCAATTCTATTTCTGCTTTTGGCAAGCTGTTCTCATTTTCTCACTTTTTCATTTCATGTTCATTTTACCAAGACTTTCCCTGGAAAAGAAAAATGTTTAATTTTCTTATTTTCATTTTTTCTTTGGAAATGTTCCACAGTTATGACACCCAAGTCCACATTTGAGAAGTTAAAAAGAACACATTTATCTGGATGCATTTAATCACTGAGAATATTAGTGAGATGACAAGTCAAGTCATATTTTTTCCTCAGGAAGAAACACCATACGAGAATGTCATAGTTGGATGCTGCAAAACTGATAAAAGGCTAACAAAGGGATCAGGCATTGGCTTAGAATGAAACTGAGAACTAGGAAACATATTTGTTAAAAAACAACAACCCTAAGAATAGACATGGAAATGGCTGAAACCAAAACAGGCAGTTGTGATATTGGAAAGGGATTCCATAAAATCCAACAGAATTTTAATTTTACTTAGTGACAAATATGATATTAATTCTCTTATACTGTATATCCATTGAAGTTGATTTTACAGCTTTCACTAGCATCTGCTGTAGCTGATTAATCAAATTGTCATAGCACAAGTGTGTCAGAGAAATTGAAAAGGCCCTCTCGGCAAATATTTATTAAAGTTTCTCTTTAAAGAGAAATACTTGAAGTTCTCACTTCAATGGCCTGTTGGCACTAGCCCACATAATATCTCAACTACGCATACTTCACTTTTTTTCTAGCTATGTTTCCAACTGGGCTGCAAAAAAAAAAAAAGAAAGAAAGAAAGAAAAAGCTCTGGTGTTATTTATTAAATTTATGCATCACTCTGGGCAGTTTTCAATTGATCTTTTTCTGACAATCATGGATGTGATTCTTTACACAGTCATCTATGCTCCATGTATTGAATTATCAGTGTGATGGCTTTTGATCTAGTCAGGTGAAAAACAAATGATGTGAAAAAGTATAGACATGGTCTTGAAAAAGGAGGAAAAAAAATGAATGACCTGTTAAGAAGGGACCTTCAGAAAAGATTATTTAATCCTGAGAAAAAAGAATGTGTAAAACAACACCCTGATAGTTTTTGATATAAGATTATCAGCCATTCCAGACGAAGAAGACACAATAGCAATTCCAGAAATGCTCTTTACTGTTGTAGGGTAGAATAACAGAATCTTGAAAGTTTCTAGATTTCTCTCTGTTTCATATTATATCTGACAAAATTCATCCATCCGTCCATTTATTCATTCATTCTCAAGATCAACCTACATTACTTCATAAGTGACGAATCTACTAAGGAATGATAGAAAATATGTAAGTGCCAAATTATGGGTGGGTTTTTTTTAACCCGATGGAGAGTTTTTCATATATGATTGAGAGGAAAGTGATTCCCTGTAACTTGTACAAATATTCTAGTATTCATTGTTAGGAGAAAACACTGCCCCCGCTACTAGTTTTACTAAATCCACCCATTCCATGTTACCAGAAGGTGTCTCTTTATGGTATAATTTTATTTCTCCAAAAATGGAAGATTCAAGGAACTACTAGCAATAGCATTTAGACTTATATACCGATTTGTAGTGCTTTACATCACTCTCTAAGAGGATTACAGAATCAGGATATTGCCCCCAACAATCTGGGTCCTCATTTTATTGACCTCAGAGGAATAGAAGGCTAAGGCAATTTGAGCTGATCAAGATCAAAGGAATCAAACTCCTGGCAGTCAGCAGAATTAGCCTGAAATACTGCATTCTAACCACCACACCACCACGGCTCAATAGTGCCCTAGAAGGATTAGTTTTAGTGCCTAACATTGGTAGCCTTAATCTCCAAAAACTCTTGGTCTTAAATGACATTACACATTTGAGAGAGAAAGAGAGAGAGAGAGAGTATGTGAATGTGTGTTTTGGCTAATATTATAACGTATCATAAACACTCTCCTTTCAAAACCCATTCATTATAGATCAACATCCAGAAAAAATAGTTAAAACTAAATCTTCATTGTACAATGGAATAATATTTTTAATAGTATACTTTCATAAGACAAGTTCCCAACCTCATGTTAAATTGTAAACATACAACCTGAACATGTCAGGAAAGATACTGAGATTTTTAAATATGAACAAGCAAAGCTGAAAACAACAAAAAATCTTGATGCAGGTATAGTCTGTTCTGTGGAATCGCCTTCATTTTCTTCTCACAGTAAATGTTAGTGCTTTTACAATACCAGTCATCTATTTCCTGGATGACAGAAATAATACCCACTTATTTTATTTTTTTCATCCCCCTCAATAGACATGAAAAAAATAGTTTATGAACTAGGGTACTTACTGCAGTATATACCGTGTTTCTTACAAAATAAGGCCGGGCCTTATTTTTTTTTGAGCCCCGAAAAAACGGCTAGGACATCTTTTTTGGGGTGAATTAATTTCTCCCCCCCGAGCACCAACGCCGCCTCCAACAACAGCATCTGAGTCACTCCTGCTTTTCCCCTGCCCCCCCATAACAACAGGAAAAAAAAAGATTTTGAAGTACATGGGAGCACCGGGTGCTGTGTTTTGATTTAATCCCGAGCAGCTGGGTGGGCATGAGAAGAGCCGAGTGAACATCTCTGCTGCTGCTACACTTGGTGCTCCAGCCTCAGGCTCTGCAAGTTTGCAAAAGTCCTGGTGCGCAGTCCATTCCTGCATTCCAAGCGCCCAGGCCGAACTGCAGCTGTCCCTCTCTCGCCAGCGCCATCACCAATAACAGCAGCAGCAGCAGCGGGAACCATGGAAGATACAGAGGCAGCTCCCCCACCCAAGAAGCGGCTAAAATGCTTCCACAGTTCCTGCTGCTGCTGCCGCTGTTATTGGAGACAGTGCTGGCGAGAGAGGGACAGCTGCAGCTCGGCCTGGGCGCTTGGAATGCAGGAACGGGCTGCTGCACCAGGACTTTTGCAAACTTGCAGAGCCCGAGGCTGGAGCACCAAGGGTAGCAGCAGCAGAGACGTTCGCTCGGCTCTTCTCATGCCCACCCAGCCGCTCGGGATTAAACCAAAACATACCACGCGGCGCTCCCAGGTACCTCAAAATGTTTTTTTTTCCTGTTGTTATGGGGGCGGGGGAAAAGCAGGAGTGACTCAGATGCTGTTGTTGGAGACAGCGCTGGTGAGAGAGGCGCCAGCACCGGTGGGAACCATGGAAGCTACAGAGGCCTGAGAAGCAGCTGAAATGCTGCCGGACATCCACACCAATGCTGGCCACCTGCTGACCCAGGTAAGGGAGGGGTAAGGGAGCCCTCCATGATCAACCAAGGTGTTAGGAGTGGCTGATGATGAGGCGTAGCTGCCTGTGGGGCACTCCTAATGGCAAGTTCCCCCTCCTGCCTCCACCCCCCAATTTCGCATGTTTTAAACTAGGCCTAAATTTGGGGGGAGGGGCTTAATTTCATTTTATGCTTAGAAAACATGCTGGCTCTTTCTATTGAGGGGGGCGTATTGTTGGAGAAACACGGTAGTATATAGATATCTGATAATGATGTTCAAACGTCTCTCTTAAAAAAGATTTGATCAAATCATCCTTTTGAATTGAATTGCCAAATAGAATTGGTGGACCAGTTTGATGTGCCAAATCAATAAAGTTCCTTCAGATCAATTTGGTGATTTGACTTCAAAGCATACATACACATACTTTTTACCAAATCAGTGATCTAAATCAAATTGATACCACTTGTCAGACTGAATAAATTATATGAACCAGCTTGATAAATCAAGCTAGCACCATTACATTTGTAATACCCTAACAAAAGTTTGAAGAGAACATTTTCAAAGTGAGAACCATTCTTTAGAAAGAGAGAAAGATGAAAGGCTATTGTTCTCTTTCTATCAGTCTCAATCCTTGATAATATCTTTATATACATCCTATTGTGGACCAAAGTTCCAATTATGTTGACAGTTTTTAATGTTTAAAGGAAGCAGTTACTGGATTTCCAAGGGTAAGAACAATGCTTCGATCATTATCTTGTCCTAGTAATATTTCCTCAATAAATTATTGAGTTTCAATCACTTTCTGAACAGTTCATTTAAATCCTGGAATTAATTCTGGAATTAAATTGTAAGGATATGTGAAATTTGTGGGAAATGAATCTTTTAAAAATCAAAGCACAGTGGATGATATTTTAACATAAAATCTTCGGATTAGGAGAGATAGTTATATATGCAGTAAGACAGAAAAAGTCATTAAAAGTCCTAAAAATATAAAAGCAGAGACTGGCTTTGATATTAAGTACATTTTTTAACAACAAAAATACAAAAGCAGATGCTTTCTATCATAAACAAGCTTTTTTGTAAGGTGCTTTTTAGTCTTATCTTTTAATTAAATTTGAACTTTAAAATGGATGTGTCAGCTCTGAGAATTTATTAAGTAAAATAGTAGTGAAGGAAAGGTAGGCTCAGGCATTAATATCATATCTTATTATGTGTAAATTTATTTCAGCATATTAAACAGTTTAATTCTTCAGGTAGTCTGACTGATATTGGTTATCATCAGACCAGAATATAAATTAGTGTTGTGTGTTGTTCTGTGTTGTCCCAATCTATTAAATTCAGAGCTTGAGTTTTAAACTCTTCTGATTTCATAGCTTTCTCCCCAAACCTCATATTCATCTCAGTTGTTTAAGATAGAACCAGTGGTGGGATTCAAATAATTTAACAACCGGTTCTCTGTCCTAATTACCAGTTGAGTAGATGTGGCTGGGTGGTCATGTGACTGGGTGAGTGTGACCAACTCGACATCACTCATGTCGAGGGGAGCTTCTCCTCGCCTGGTCTCTCATGACCATGGGGATGCTGCAATGGTTATAAGTGTGAAAAACAGTCATAAGTCATTTTTTTCAGTGCCACTGTAACTTTGAATGATCACTAAATGAACTGTTGTAAGTCAAGGATTACCTGTACAAAAATACAAAAAGTTTCTTTGCTTGCAAAAAGCTGCCCTAAATACCAATCATTAGATCAAAAATATCTGAAAGCCAGAATTACAAATCAGGTAGGGTGCCAGAGCATCTTAAGGAATTAAAATAGTTAAAATGCAATGATAACTATCAGCAGCCAACTCTTGCTCATAAAGTGAAACCCTTTAGCAGAGAGGTCATTTAAGTTCTCCAGAAAGAGCACTCGCAGGAGAAGCAATCCTTAGATCCATTTGTGCCACTTTAAGACACTAGCTGGTCTCACTCACCTCACAAGATATTCTAAGGAAATCATCCAGATTTAAGGAAAAAAATCACATGCCACCTCAGAAATGCAGTAAAAAGATCAGTGCCAAGCTTGCACCCTGTCTCTTGGAAGTACATCCCAAAAGGACAGTGGCAGATATCACTAATGCAGTGAAAGAAGATGTCCTCCCCATATAGGAAAAGAAACCATTAGGCAGGAAAAAATTCAAACACAATACAAGTAATTAAACCACAACAGTAGCTGTTGCTTGTTAAACCAATTGCCAGAACAAATAGACACATGAACCAGTGGTGGAATTCTTTTTTTTTTTTTACTACTAGTTCTGTGGTGGGCATGGCAGGGGAAGGATACTGTAAAATCCCCAGTCAGAGGTGGTATTTGCCAGTTCTCCGAACTACTCAAAATTTCCACTACTGGATCTCCAGAACTGGTCAGAACCTGCTGAATTAGCCAGATTTCTCAACCTAATTTCTTTTCAGGAACAGAGATTAACCCTTTTCCTTCCAAACAAAGCTGAATAGGAAAAATTATCCCATCAATAAATGCAGGATTAAATCACCGAGAACAGAATTAAACTTCACCCAAAAACAGTTTTTGACCAAAACTCAGAAAGGCTATGTACTTGCGTTTGAATGTCTATCTTTCTACCTAGCCAAGAAGACTTCCTGAATGTCATTCATCTTGGTTCCTTGTCATTAAAAGCTTCTTTCTGGCAGCTCTGCTTCGTTATTCAATTATTTCTTCAAAATTCTGATTGTTGCATTCCTGCTGGCAGTATTTCCAGGGGAGTATTTCCTCCCTACAGCAGTTTAAAAAGTTTAAAACAACCCTTCTCCTTTAAGAAAGTCAAGCAAACTTCCAGCAAAGGAGATAAAAAAAACTCCAGAGAAGCTCTGGAGACAGGAAATCTAGGTGTACTGCCAAGAATGTTATAAGGGTTAATGGAGAGGCAGTTTCTGTAAGTAGGACGATAAAGATTAGCCCCATGAAATGTTTCCTTCTTGCCTTCCTTACAGGATTAGCCCTGTAAAGTAGAAAAAAACAAAAGGAGATTTCTTCCAACAACTGGTTCTCTGAACTACTTAGAAAGTTAACAACAGTTTCTAGCGAAAGGTGAGAACCAGTAGAATCCCACCCCTGGGAACAACCTAGCAAGTGAATTATTAGCTAAGTGGGGACTAGAGTCTCTCCTTTCCTAGTCTGGCACTTTTACTATTATACTCCAGGCTTCAATTTTACTTCTTTTATAACACTGGATATTATCAAAGTCCAGTCATTTCATTTCTGAAATGTATAACAAAGGACAAGTACAATACAAATATTTGGGGGAAAAAAGAAAAAAAGAAAGAAAGAAAGTCAAGTCCCAGAAGCCCCAGAGATAGGAAGTCTAGGCATACTGGCAATTGTGTAATAAGGGTTACAGTTTCTGTAAGCAAGGGAATAAAGATTAGGCTAGAAACAACACCAGAATGTTTCCTTCCTGCCCTGTAAAGTAGAAAAAACAAAAGGTGATTTTTTACAACAACCGGTTCTCCAAAATACTTAGAATGTTAACAACAGGCTCTAGCGAATAAGTGAGAACCAGTAGAACCCCCCCCTGGGTAGAACCTATGTGCAATATACTTGTAAGACTCAACCCTAAGACCATAAGGACTGGATATAATTCCAGAAATGAAGCCTAAGGCAAATCTAATTATTTTTCTAATTAAGTTCTGGGAATTTTCTACAAGAGTAGAAAATCTATAACAAAGGACTTCATAAATCTTATGAAGAAGATTTAAAAGAATTGAGTATGTTTAATGTGACAAAGAGAAAGATAAGGGAAGACATGAGAGCAGTCTTCAAATGCTTGAAGAGCTATCATAGGGAACAGAGTGTGGAGTTACACCTTTCAAGAGTAGGACAAGAAACAACTCTCCTCCTTGAAGAGAGATCCATCCTTGAAATCTGGAAGAATGCCCTGATTGTGAAAGCTACGAAGCGGTAGAACAAGCCTGCCTTCTGGAGTTGTTTTCAAGAAAAGTAGGAATTCTTAATTTAGGGTCTACAAACACTGTGGGTCCTAGGATAGATTTCAAGAGGTCTATGAACATGGATAGGAAAAACAGACACACACAGATATTCTTATGAACCTGTAACTGAAATTTGGCTTTGTGTTCAATGTTGTTTATTTAACAAACATATTGTTTTGACTACAAAAATGTTTGTTAGATTCAATAAATCTTACAATCTAAAAATGTTATACCCTAAAAATGATATTGCTGTTGATTTAATGGATTAATGAAGAAGCCCGTATATTTCTATATTACTTGTTACTTTAAAATATTTGGTAACTATTATATATAATTGGTTTCCTTTTTAATACAATCTACATCTTTAGGGGTCCATGGCACAAAAACTTTAAGAACTGCTGAAGTAAATGTTGGACTGCAATTCAGAGGAATTATTAGGATTCCTCCACTAGGGAATTAGATTAGAAGACTTCCAAATGCTGGGATTGTGAAGTGAAAGAAACAAAAAACATATATTGGTTGAAAGAGTTGAAAGCCAACCCTTCAGTCTAAATTTGAATGCCAATGTCCAAATGCCCAAAGTTTCAAATGCATCCTCCTCATTCCTAGACTATTTATAAGAAAGCCTATTGACTATAGAATATCTTATTTTACCTAAATATATCCTCCTCATTCCTAGGCTATTTATAAGAAAGACTAGTGACTGTTATAGAATATAGAAGGTCTTATTTCAACCATTTTATTTCATTTTTTCTAATTACAGTGATGTTTTACTCATCTCAAAAGTGTATCAGATGCTTTCATCCATGTCAAGTTTCCGGAATATGATACAAAAACTAGCATTACATGCAAATTAAATTTGTAATTCAGGGGAAAGAGCTTATCTCTTTTCACCAGAAATAGATTACTTTTCTTTAGAAAAGGAACAAACTGCTATAAATACAGCATCCATTAATAGAACAAGTAACCTGCACCATGCTATACATTTCAAACTAATTATGTTAGAGAATTATCAGCTTTCTTTCATCTTATATGTGGTGCAAATTCTATGTCACTTAACTATAGCCCTGTAAACTTGACTGATGGAGATTCTTTAGCTGTCCTTTATAAAACATTCCCATCGTGCCTTTCTTTCAGTGTTTTTTAAATCATTTTTATTGCAATCTTTTATTGTCACTGGCCTGACCATCATCAAATTGAGTGTCACTAGTAAATCTTGGGAATACTTGTCTAGAGTGTATAAAAGTAACTTTACACCCTGCCTTGTGGAGTTTTGCTCTTCTGAACAGATCTCTTGATACATGAAAGATAATGGACTTGGGGAGTGAAGAAACAGTCGTTTCTCAAAATTGTTCTTTCTTCTGCTCGCAGTTCTGTCAAAACTTTTGTAACATTGGGAAGTTTCTTTTTCTGAGAGAACACTGGTAAAAAATGTATTTAAATCTTGAAAATCAGACATCTAGTATTGCCACTACTACAGATATTTAATTAAAAGTGTGCACACTGAAATGGTTTGGTCAGGACAGTTAGTCACAAATTATTAACAATCAAATTTTAAATGCAGATAAAATAGCTAAATCACCACAAATGCTATAGTTTCAGTCCATTAATAGTCTTGACCTCTGTCAAATCAGTATTTTGAGATTTAAACACAGGAATGTCTTCTTCATATAACTTCTACTCCGGATACAATGACAAGCGAAGCCAATTTGGCTCCTAAAATGAGATATCTTCAATGGTTTTAAGGGAGATGGAATATTTTGCTTTTCTGAAATTCCATCTGGAGTTGCATTTATTTTATGTGAACATCTTGCTGTGTACAGAACAAAGTTGCAGGGTTTCTACTGTATCATCTAATTGTCTTTGCTTAACTTATAAACCCATCTCATGATATTTGTTATTATACTTATTGATTTTGTAGGCTTTCTACACCACAATCATAAAACTTTGGATGAGTTGGATATGTAAATCCACCATATATAAAAGTTGAAGAGGTCTGAAGACTGATAATTTTTCTCTAATTGCTGTTGTGCCAACCTCATATTACCAAGCTGCGGTCTTTAAGCATTGTTTTTATTTTGTGTAACTAATCTTAGCTAACAAAAAATGTAATAAACTCTTGTTTCTTTTACAATTGTGATTAATTCCCCACCCCCACCCCTCCGTCTCACTTCAACATTGAGGATAGCAGAAATCATTTTTGGAGGGTTTTTTTTGTTTTTCCCTTCTTGAAATATTATTTTTACTAATAAATAATTTAGTATGTTGAATCTCATATTGAGTGTTGATCCATGCTATGCAAAAACCTTACATTGGAAGCTCAAATTTCATTTCCATTTATTATTTTACTTTTGAGTTTTTCATTGTTATTGTTTCCTGAAGAGCTGGGATATTGGTAATTTGGTATTTGTGTAGTCAGGATGGATGTAGTTATTGTCATTTTTCTCATTCTCTGTCTTTAATATTCATTCAGTTTAGTGGCAGCTTATCTGGAACCTGCAAGTTGAGATCATAAGCAATTTTTTACATTTTTTTAAAAGAAAAAAAAACCCCTACAATTGGTTTATTAATGAAGACTCATATTTCATATCTAATATTCTTCTCCAAGGATTATCAGCTTTTATGAAAGGCCTCAAGAAGGGAAGAATATATTGTAAAAATACTTATTCTAACTATCCAAGGAATTGTATAGTTTTGGTTAATAGATTTACCAAGTTGATAGCTGAAGAAGAAATGTGAGATGAGAGAAGACATTTTTAAAATTTGGAGGGGGCAATATTTGCCATTGTTTACTTTATTTATTTATGTATTATAATATTTATATATTACCCTATTCCTAATGACTCCTATGATCCAACTAGAGATTTTTCAGAAATCATCATAATTTCACTCATTGTTCATAAATTACCTTCATATTGTGTGGCTAGCCACAGATGAGGTTGGCATGCAGAGTTCTCTGTTCTTCTCCCAAGGTAGATATTTTTTTATTACTATAGCCAGTTTATCTTTCTAAGTATTTTATCAAATAGTAAGATGATTTAAGCAGAATGTTAAGGAAGAATACTCTGCAAAGAGAAGGGATTCAAATCTTAATTGGATAACCTAAAGAAAATTGAGGAGGTACCTCTTCCCAGCAATGAAGAAGCAATGATGGAAGAAAGTACATGGACACACTTTTGATATGGAAGTAAATAGACAATATAAAAAGGAGACAATTGAAGTTAGAATGAGATAAACATGCTGCAGACTTGGCAGATATACCTGAACAAATGAGTAAACAATTTAAGCAATTGTCATAGCAAGTAGCAGATATTACTCAGATTGCCAGCAAAGCCAATGATATGGCTACAAACACTATCTCATAGATAGGAAAGGCTCAGAAATACTTTCTGAATTAAAGATTGAATTGGAAGATTTGCAGGATTACAATAGGACAAATAATTTAATGATCAAAAGAGTTTCAGAGAAAAGTGGAACAACTAATCTGACTACATTTATCATCTCTAAAATTAATGTCCTGGGCATTGATTTGAACTTAAACAGAAATAGCTATTGAATGTGCTCACTGGGTTTACTTTCTTAAAACATACATAA
The DNA here is from genome assembly GCF_049901715.1 of Pseudonaja textilis. Lineage (NCBI taxonomy): Eukaryota > Metazoa > Chordata > Lepidosauria > Squamata > Elapidae > Pseudonaja > Pseudonaja textilis. The sequence goes on along the minus strand of NC_141990.1, from coordinate 64,387,273 downwards.
ATCTAGAGAGGTTTTGGCTAGATTTTTGAACTCAAATATAAAGGATAAAATTATGACAAAAATGATGTGAGCTGGAGTAGATTAAACGAGAGAGAGAGAATATTCTTCTCCCAAAATATCAGTGTAGCTATGATGCAGAGAAGAAAGGAATTTCAAACCACTGTCAGAAAATCTCAGTACAGAATGAAATTCGATACAAGCGGGGATTCCCTTTCAAGTTAAATGTTTTTATGCCACAAGGACAAACAGTTATTTCTACTTTGATTTCAATGCATAACTTCTTGGCAGAGCTCTCTAATGAGGGGTGAAGGAAGCAGTCTATGATTTGTCCTTGGAACTGTAGAAAGCTCAACCACAAATTGAAGATTAGATAAGCAGACTGCACTGAGCTGTGGAATGAGAGAAATAATACTGCCTGTAATACTCTTTGAATTTTTAGATTTAAAGGAAGTGGGGTAAAAAGAAACTTAAATAACTAAGAGTGAAGAATTAAAATAACAACAACAACAACAACAACAACAACAACAACAACGATAAAAGTATGGCTAAAATACTACAGTAATTAATTTTGGGAGTTTAACTGATCAGTGAGGTCGAGGAGAAATCTCAAAAGTTTACCATCCTCTTAGACCATGAAAAGGATTCTTTAAGGATGATCTGTGATTGTTATTATTATTGTTGCTATAGGTCTAAGTGGGATTGGTGGGGAGAGAAATTGGATATGAAGATTGCAGGAACTGGGTAGTTTAATAAAAAGAAGGACTGGGGGAGACATGATAGCAGTGTTCCAATATCCCAGGGGCTGCCACAAAGAAGAGGGAGTCAAGCTATTCTCCAAAGCACCTGAGGGTAGGACAAGAAGCAATGGGTGAAACTAATCAAGGAAAGAAGCAACTTAGAACTAAGGAGAAATAGAATAGAATAGAATAGAATAGAATAGAATAGAATAGAATAGAATAGAATAGAATTCTTTATTGGCCAAATGTGATTGGACACACAAGGAATTTGTTTTGGTGCATGTGATCTCAGTGTACATAAAAGAAAAGATACATTCATCAAGAGTCAAGAATCATAAGATACAACACTTAATGATAGACATAGGGTACAATAAGCAATCAAATCACACTAGGAAACAGTCAATATAAATCGTTAGGATACAAGCGACAAAGTTACAGTCATACAGTCACAAATGGGAGGGGATGGGTGATAAGGAGTGACGAGAAGATTACTAGTAATAGTACTGTAGACTTTGTAAATAGTTGGACAATGTTGAGGGAACTATTTGTTTAGTAGAGTGATGGCGTTCAGGAAAAAACTGTTTTTGTGTCTCGTTGTTCAGGTGTGCAGTGTTCTATACCATCATTTTGAGGGAAGGAGTTGAAACAGTTTATGTCTGGGATGTGAGGGGTCTGTAAATATTTTCACAGCCCTCTTTTTGACTCGTACAGTATACAGGTCCTCAATTGAAGGGGGGTTGGTAGTAATTGCAGTCCTAATTATCCTTTGAAGTCTATGTCTGTTTTGTTGGTTTGCAGAACCAAAACAGACAGTTATAGAGGTGCAGATGACAGACTCAATAATTCCTCTGTAGAGGAATTTTTCTGTAAATTTCCTGACAGTTGGAACAGTTAATCAGTGGAACAACTTGCCTCCAGAAGTTGTGAATGTTGCAATCCTGAAAGTTTTTTAAAAGATGTTGGATAACCATTTGTCCCTTCCACCTCTGTTATTCTATTCTATTCTTATATGTCATAGGGTAGGGGATGGGAGGGAGGGATCAGAGTGAAGGATAATTTTCCAAGTGGGGAAAGAGAAGGGGTAGAGGATATTAATGCAGGGGAAAGAACAAGCTTTCAATAACTGCACACATCTGGGAAATTCCTTCCTTCCTTCTAGTTTATTTCTGGGCAGAACCCAGCCTAATGGCCATGACCTACAGAGTTGCGCAAGATTTGAAATCAAATGATAGAAAAGTTTGTTTCTTTCATATGAACTTGCTATATTTTGGAGGACTTGTTTATGTTCTACCGCATGGAGAACTTAGGTGGATGGACGGATGAGACAAAGCTTTTTAAAATACTAGCATCATTGAAAAAAGAAAAATTGATTCCTTTTTAAAGCTTTGCTTTCAATAGGCAATAAAATCTGTTCTGTACTATTGCTCTAAAGTGCATGCTGTTTTGTCAACCTACATATCATTTGGGCTTTACTGATTTGTTCTCAAAGTTTATTAGTTTGTATAAGTTTTAACTGGTTCTTTTAAAAACATGTCTTTGGGCATTTAGGTGAGGTTGATTAATAGACAGAAGTATCCATTTCTTATATATGAAATCTAGGGTCTCCATTAAGGTTTTAAACAGTTGCCTCCAAATAAATTTCCTTGACGATAATGAAGTAAAGAGTGAAAACGCTACTTTCCAGAGCAACAATACATTTCCACACAAAACCAAAAGAAGAATGAAAAAATCAACTCCTGCATTTTTTTCTCTGCTGGATGCTATTATTTTTAGTTCTATCCTTCCAAGAACAGATTAATATAAACCTAATAACAGGTTGATTGTGACAATGCATCTGTCTTTGGTTCTTATATTTTTATCCAGTTTTTCTTTTCAACCTTATATCTCCATTTACACCTCATAATGACTTTGCAAGCACAATCTCAGCCTTTCAGCTGGATTCCAAATTGTATGAAAAGTCTAAATCTATTGAATGGAGGCCAAAGGGGTAGGCAATTTTGGCAAGAACTCCCAGTATACCTTGGCATTAGTTAGATCATATGAATATGGCAGGTTTTCAAATGCCAGATTTTCCTTGAAATATGGGAAGGAAGATGGGGATGGGTAATGTTGGAAAAGACCTGGCGGCTTTCCAGGCAGTTAGAACAATTGAAGCGACTTGCCTTCAGAAGTTGTGGGTGATCCATCACTTGAGGTTTTTAAGAGTGGGCTGGATAACCATTTGTTCAAAATGTTTTAGGGTGTTCTGCTTGAATAGGAGATTGGACTAGAAGGCCTCCAACAGCACTGATGACTTCTTCCATAATATGTAAGGATGGATAACAGAAACTATTTTGTTCCATGGAGTAATATATGCTGTAAACATACATATTCTATTTATCAATTTTTCACCTACTAATAACAGAATTCCCCAATAACTGTAGTATAATTTATAGTATATTTATAATTTATACTTGCTATTTCACCAGGAAAAAAAGAAACAGTATTTTTAGGACAATTTTAACAATAAATTCACTGAATTTATTTTCTTTCAGAGATCAGGAGAAAAGGTCAATGAAGCATCATATATTTGTAACTTTAAAAATTGTAAGTTTCCCGAAAAACTGCAGATGGGATAATCTTTCTATATTTGGCTTCGTATTCTGGGAAGAGATCAAGTATTTTAAGATAGCCTTTTGGGAATATAAAGTGCTTATGTGAGATGGGGGGAAAAGAGAAAGAAAAAAAATGAGAGAGAAAGAAAAACAACCTCTATATTTTAAAAACAGAGTATAAATCAAGGGCTAAGGTAAAATGACTTCTTAATTAACTCAGAACAAACATTTACCTACTGCTCACTAGGGCAAAAATGCACTCCAATTAAGAGCAGCCTTTAAGCAGATTGTGAAATGTTTTATTCAAAGAAATAGTGTGTGTTTTATCTTTTCAGAGCCTCAAAAGGAAAGTGAATTGACAGAAATTGGTACAAAACATTTGTTTTCATTTTTAGAGGGCATGCCGTTCATATTATTGGCTTAGAATAAGCTAGCACATTTAAATGATAAGAAAGGGGATGCTGCTTATAAAGAGATTGCCCCTACTTACTTGTGGTCTCATTTGAAACACACAATAAATTCTGGGTATCACAGTGCCAGGATGCTATCAACAATTTGGAAACGGTTCAGGAGAGTTTCAATGATTGACAAAATTATGTTTGCAATGATCGAATATATAGAGACTTCAATGTGGGCCTTACAAGGGGCCCTAGAATGGTTTTGTTTTCCTTCTCCAGGACAGAGAAAGAAACATCTTATCTGTGAATGACATCTGACATCTTGTTCTAGCCACTGCATACATTTTCATCAACACCACCAGATGTCAGCCCCAGATCCATCTTGATTCAGATTCTGGGCTGCTGAGGGATGGCATCAAAGTTGATGTTCCATGTCTGACAGGAAGAGAATTTGGATACAAAGCAAATAACCTAATCAGACAGAAGTTAATTGAAAGGTATCTGAGGTTAGAAAATGGCCCAGGAAAAATGGGTATTGACCCAGTTTCTGGAAATATGGTAGAGCTTTGCCTTCAGTTCAATCATTTATCACAACAAGGTGCTCTGCCATCTTTACATTTTGTGAAAAGAAAATTGGATAAAACATACTAGCAGGATCTCTGAATGAAACAGGTGTCGGTAGAAGAAATAGATTGCTATATCTGCCAAGATAGGGAGATAAGAATGCGTCGGTTGGCCAACTATGTATATAGTATTGCAGTGTGTAGGTGAATTTAATCCAATTTAATTTTCTGGCACTAATAGAATGATAGTGGCTTGCCAGAAATTGAGTCAAGTGCCAAATGAGAATCATAGTATTTAGCTCTTGTTTTTAAAATATTTTCCCTTCCTGCAAAAAGTACAGGAAACACACAACAATAGTAATGGGAGACTTCAATTATCCTGATATCAATTGGAAAACTAATTCTGCACCAAGTGAGAAATCAAATAAGTTCCTAACCACCCTAGCTGACAACTTTGTTGTCCAAAAGGTAGAGGGTGAAACTAGAGGGACAGCCATACTGGACTTAATTCTTACAAACAGAGAAGAAGTGATAGAGGGAGTTGAAACTGCAGGAACCTTGGGTGAGAGTGACCATGTCATACTAGAATTCAACATAACACAAACACAAGCAACAGAACATAATGATACCAGAGTCTTGGATTTAAAAATAACTGATTTCAATAAACTCAGAGAGAACTTGGGAAAGATTCCATGGATGAAAATCCTAAAAGGGAAAACAACTTAAGAATCTTGGGAAACTCTAAAAAATATGATCATAGAAACCTGGACCAGCACAATACCACTGAGAAAGAAAAACAAGAAATCCAAGAAGAAACCAGCATGGCTACACAAAGATCTCTCTGGCAAATTGAAAGAAAAAAAAGGACAAGTATAAAAAATGGAAAGAAGGACATACAACTAAAGCAGAATATCAGCAGATAGCCAGAATCTGCAAAGACAAAGTCAGGATAGCAAAGGCTCAAAATGAACAAAGACTTACAACAAAAGTCAAAGATAATAAAAAAAGTTTCTTCCAACATACAAATAACAAGAAAAAAAATCAAGGAAACAGTTGATCCACTAAAGAGAAAAGATGGCAAGGAAGTAACAGGCAACAGAGAGAAAGCAGAACTGTTTAACTCATTCTTTGCATCTGTCTTCACGCAAAAAGAAACTATAGCTTAACCCACCAAAAACATAACTGTAAAAGACAGACCAGAAATAAAAGTTAAAATAAGCAAAAAAATAGTAAGAGAACACCTGTCAGATCTTGTTGAAAACAAATCACGGGGGCCTGATGGATTACATCCCAGAGTTTTAAAGGAGCTGGCAGAGGTCATCTCAGAACCACTGCACCATATCTTTCAAAAATCCTGGAGCACTGGGGAACGACCAGAGGACTGGAAAAGAGCTGATGTGGTTCCCATCTTCAAAAGAGGAAAATAAACAGACCCAGGAAACTATAGACCAATCAGCCTAGCATCAATACCTGGGAAGATACTGGAAAAGATAATAAAAAAACAGATCTGCCAACATCTAGAAACAAGTAAAGTAATAACTAGCAGTTAGCACGGGTTTGTTAAAAACAGATCATGCCAAACCAATCTTATTTCATTCTTGAACACAGTGACTAAATTAGTAGACCAGGAAAATACTGTGGACATAATATATTTAGATTTCAGCAAGGCATTCAACAAAGTAGACCACAACCTACTTCTTAGTAAGCTAGAAAAAAGTGGAATAGATGGCACCATCACTAGATGGACTCGCAACTGGCTGGCAAAGCGTACTCAACGAGTAGTCCTTAATGGGTCAAAGTCTACATGGAGGGAAGTAAGCAGTGGGGTGCCACAAGATTCTGTCTTAGGCCCAGTACTCTTCAATATCTTCATTAATGACTTAGATGAGGGAATAGAAGGGGAACTTACCAAATTTGCAGATGATACTAAGCTGGCAGGAATAGCTAACACCCAAGAAGATAGGCTCAAGATCCAGGTGGATCTTGACAGACTGGAACACTGGGCCATATCTAACAAAATGAAATTCAATGGGTGAAACCAGGCTCAATAGCAATAACTGTGAGAGGGATCTTGGAGTCTTAGTGGACAACCAGCTAAATATGAGCCAGCAGTGTGCAGCCGCCGCCAAAAAAGCTAATGCAATCCTAAATTGTATTAACAGGGGGATACAATCAAGATCAAGGGAAGTACTAATACCACAGTTGCAGGAACTGGGCTTGGCTAGTCTAGTAAAGAGAAGGACCAGGGGAGACATGATAGTGGTCTTCCAATATTTGAGGGGCTGCCACAGGGAGGAAGGGGTCAAGCTATTTTCTAAAGCTCCTGTAGGCCAGACAAGGAATAATGGAATGGAAACTGAACAAGGAGAGATTTAACCTGGAAATAAGGAGAAACTTTCTGACAGTGCGAACAATCAACCAATGGAACAGCTTGTCCTCAGAAGTTGTGGGAGCGCCATCACTTGAGACTTTCAAGAAGAGATTGGACTGCCATTTGTCAGAAATGGTGTAGGGTCTCCCACTTGGGGATTGGACTAGATGACTTACCAGGTCCCTTCCAACTCTGATTATCTGTTATCTGTTAGGTTAGTGCAAAAATTGGGTACCAGTTTTGCTTTGTCCTAATGACTATCTGGAAGAAACAATGGTAGAAACATGGGAGGAAAGCATGATAAGGATTGTCCAGACACCACCAGACTTGAGATTCTAGGCTTAGACAACCTTGAACTATGCTGGCTAAGATTGGGCTTAAGCATAGTACAGAAAATCATACGTTACAACTTCTTACCAGTTAATGAATATTTCAGCTTTAACCTTAACAACACAAGAGCACACAACAGATATAAACTAAATGTAAACCACTCCAAACTTGATTGCAGGAATTACGATTTCAGCAACAGAGTGTTCAATGACTGGAACTCATTACCTGTTTCTGTTGTCACCTGCTCAAACCTCCACTCCTTTACCCTCAAACTAACCTCTATTGACCTTACCCTCAAACCTCCACTCCTTTACCCTCAAACTAACCTCTATTGACCTTACCCCATTCCTAAGAGGTCTGTAATGGGCGTGCATAAGCGCACAACCATGCCTACCATCCCTATCCTATTGTTCCCAATTATTAGTTCCTATTTCTTATATTCAAACTTATGTTTATCCTTATTTCTATTGTATTGTAAGCTTTTGACAAATAAATAAATAAAAATAAATAAAATAAAACATGTATAAACCTGGAGAAGAGGCAATAAAGTTCTAGACTGGTAAATAAGTGGAATTGTTCCTAATTACTGGAAAGAACCAGAGAAAGCATTCTTTCTGAAATCCCAGCATATCAAGAGTGATACTTATTGCATTAGTTTATTGTTCAGGAAAACCAAATTGCTACCACTTTCTTTGGTATCTATTGAGCTCTTTGATTTGCTTGACTGTAATGTTTTTAGTTTTTTATTTAAAAATGAGAAGAACAAAAAATAACTGCTTATCTATTTTTCAAAAGAGCAAGCTCTTATGGATTATTAGTCATGAAAAGGTGAATATATTTATTTTTATTTTATTTTTATTTGTCAATTGCTTACAAGATAATAGGTATAAGTAAAAATATAGTTATGAATACATGGATACATATAAGAAAAATAAAAATATATAAAAGAAACAATAGGACAGGGATGGTAGACACGTTGGTGCGCTTATGCATGCCCCCTACAGACCTCTTAGGAAAGGGGTGAGGTCAATAGTAGAAAGTCTAAGGTTAAAGTTTTTGGGGTTTGGGAAAAAAAACCCACAGAGTCAGGTAGAGTATTCTAGACATTGACCACTCTGTTGCTGAAGTTGTATTTCCTGCAATGAAGTTTGGTGTGATTAACCTTGAGTTTGTATCTATTGTTTGCTCTTGTGTTGTTATGGTTGAAGCTGAAGTATTCATTGACTGGTAGGAAATTGAAATGTATGGTTTTACATACTATACTTAGATCGGACTAAAGGCTTATAATAATTATAATAATTATAATTGTATGTATATTGTTGTGTCTGTGCACCAGCCGACATAGAATAGCCTGCAGTTAGTAGTGTGGGAAAATACAATTATTTAATTGGCTAATGGTGTGGCAGGCAAACGGTATATAAGGGAGCCTGCCAGCCATTAGCCCTTATGGAATTGAGTACTTAACAGAAAACATTGATTGTGGATCCATTGTCTCTGGCTTCTTCTTCCCCACGACATAACAACTGGTGACAAAGGTGGGATTGCCAAAGAGCAAGCTGGATCACCGCAGGCTGCAGAACCCAACAGCCAGCTGATCAGCACTTTCCCCATGCAGCCAAAATCAACAAGGAGAGACTGCAAAGAGAGAGAAACAGGAGCACCGTCAATTGAAGAGCTGGGGAACTTCCAAAGCTACCACACCACAGGAGGGCCAGCTGAGAAAGCAATTACCACAGCTGATCAGAGAGCTGACAACGTCAGGCAAAGCCATATGAGTTGAAGCATGCCCAGCCAGTTTCTCTATAAGTAGACCAGGCCCTTCATATCATCTAAGTAGACCAGGCTGTCCAGGTCATCCAAGTAGACCAGGCCGTCCAGGACCTCCAAGTAGACCAGGCCATCCAAATCAACTCAAGTAGACCAAGCTGCACAAGACAGAAAATATGGCGAATACCCAGAAGTTCACCCCTTTTGACACGGAATTAGAATCTTGGGACTCTTATTTAGTACAATTTGACTGCAACTTAGAGGCAAATGAGCTTACCAACATTACAGACAACTGAAAGAGAGCAATCTTCCTTAGCAACTGTGGCAGGGAAGTCTTCGAGATGGCTCATGCCATCATCGCTCCAGATCCCCTGCAGACAGTCCCATGGGCCATGTTAATACAGAAACTGACACAGCACTATGCTCCCAAACCTTTCTGCATTGCAAGGCGGCACACATTTTACCAGAGAGAGACCAAGCGGAGGGTGAGTCCATAAGTTGCTATATGTCTGCACTCTGAAACGCTGCCTTGTATTGTGAATTCCATGATCTGAATGTGATCCTCCCAGGCTGGTTAGTGAGTGGCATCTAAGAGATAAAGCTACAAAGATGCCTACTCGCCAGGGGCACCCTCATGCTAAAGGAAGCCCTAGACAAGGCCTTCACCTCAGAACAGTTGAGAAGGTCCACGGAAGAAATCCAAACTCAAAGGTCAAACAGCCTGAAAACTTCAAGGTGGGCCACCATAGTCCATTGAGAGGAAACCAAGGACACAGTGGGAGATGAGGTTGCAGACGATATTGAGGAAGATTCGCACAAAATGAGAGTGGCAACCCCCCCGCCAGGAGCAACAGAGATGGGGAGCATAAGACAGTGCAGTGCATGGATTGTGGGGGAAACCACCTGAGGGCAGCGTGCCAACATAAAAACACAATCTGCAGGCATTGAGGAAAAAAAGGACACCTAGCACATGTCTTCCATGTAGCTTTCCCAGAAGCCACACCTCCAAACACAGAGTAAGGCAGTTTGAACTGTCCATACAATGGGAAGTGGAGCCAAGTAAAAGGAAAGAACAGGGAAGAGGACTGTTTCACTGTCTGCACAAACCCATGACCCATGGAAAGAATAAGCCACCAATCCAGAAGCATTCCAAGCAAGAACATACATGTGACTGTTGACATCAAGGGGGCACCATATAGGATGGAGGTGGATACGGGGTCGGCTACAACCATCATATTACAAGCCACACTATATGACATCATAGACAAGAAGAAACAGCAGAAACTCAAGCCCAGCCATGTGAGGCTCCGAGACTATCAGGGAAATAACATTCCCACCACAGGCAGCAGAAAATTATTTGTCAATCAGGCCAGTTTGCTGGATCCCTACCATTAGTCGTCACCAAGGGATCCTTGCCTATCCTTTTAGAACTGGACTGCTTTGCATCCTTGGGGCTGGGAGTCACAGGTATCCATGCAACGACTACAACAGTGGCTAAAGAGTTGAGTAAAGAGTTTGCAGATGTGTTCAATGGTGCATTGGGGGAATACAAGGGCAAGCCAATATCCTTCAGCCTAGACCCACAAGTGGTACCCATTAGACTGAAACCAAGATGGGTACCATTTGCATTGAAACCAAAGATTGACGAACAGCTGGACAAGTTGGTCCAGCAAGGAGTCCTAGAACCTGTCGATCACATGCAGTGGGAGACCATAATTGTCATGCCCATGAAACCCGATGGGACAGTATGCATTTGTGCCAACTATAAGTGCACAATAAACAAGGCGCTACAACAGAGCGCCTACACTGTCCCAGTGGTACAACAGAACGCGTACACTGTCCCAGTGGTACAACATCTGCTACATTCACTGGAAGGTGGAAAATTTTTCGCAAAGCTCGATCTTGCCCAGGCTTACCAGTAACTCCTTGTCAACGATGAGACAGCTGAGGTCCAGACGATCATCAAACACTGAGGGGCATTCTGTTGCAAATGACTACAGTTTGGGGTGAATGTTGCCCCCAGACTCTTTCAGAGTCTGATGGAGAGGATGCTGCATGGAATACCGGGAGTTGTCCCATATTTTGATGTCCTAATTTCAGCAGCAAACAAACCTGAATTAATGGACCGTTTACGAGCAGTACTTAAGAAGTTTCAGCAGGCGGGGCTTAAGATAAAAAAGGAAAAGTGCCTGGTTGCCGTGGACCAGATAGAATTTCTTGGATATCTTATAGATGTAGCTGGCCTACACCCCACCAAGGAAAAGTCTCAGGTGATCAAACAAGCTCCAACGCCCACAAACAGAACAGAGCTCCAAGCCTTCCTGGGACTCCTACAGTGTTTTCCTGAGACAGAAAGTATCCATCGCAGAACCATTACACTGTTTGCTTGATAAAAAAACTCCATGGGCCTGGGGTCAGAAGGAAGCACTAACCTTCAAACAGCTCAAAGACTTGCTAACTTCAAACAGTGTACTTGTTCAGTACAATGAGATCCTACCACTAACTCTGACTTGAGATGCCTCTCCATATAGTGTTGGAGCCATCCTGAGCCACAAGTTCCTAGATGGCACAGAGGTACCCATTGCATTTTTTTCGAGAACGCTGTCCGGGGTGGAGAGAAATTATAGCCAGCTTGACAAAGAGGCACTGGCTGCTGTCGCAGGTATTAAAAAATTCCATGAGTACATGTGTGGATTGAAGTTTGAGCTTATAACTTACCACAAAGTGTTATTTGGCCTCCTCATGGGTGACAGGCAAACACCGTTAATCCTGTCCCCACACATGATTCGGTGGACTGAATTCCTAGTGGCCTATCAGTACAAGCTCATATACTGCCTGGGTTCGAACATAAGCAATGCAGATGCACTGAGTAGATGCCCGTTGGCACAAGTGGAAGACCCTGCTCCAATTGCAACAGTACTACTAGTCGAGACTCTACAAATGGGACTGATCACCGCCATCGAGGTGGCCAAAAAATCCAAAGAAGACCTGACCAAAGCACAGGTACTCACCTGGGTGTAAAGGGGGTGGGCTAATAAGCCAACAAGTATGGCATTTAGGCCATTTAAAGTGAGGCAACACAAACTATCAGTACAGAAGGGTTGCCTAATGTGGGGGAGCTGCATAGTGATACTCCACCAACTGAGAGAATCGTTGCTGCAGATGCTACATAAAGGACATCCTGGGATTGTCTGCATGAAGGCATTAGCTCGCAGTTATCTGTGGTGGCCATCCATGGATAAAGACATCGAACAGTGGGTCACCTGCTGCAAACTATGTCATGAGAACGTGACCATCACCCACCATCACCCTACCATGAGAATGGGAGATGCCAAGTGGTCCTCAGTCCAGATTACACACTGACTTCACCAGGCCAGAACATGGTAAATACTTTTTAATTATCATCGATGCCTACTCCAAGTGGTTGGAAGTGGCCACCATGAGCAATACCACTACAGATGACACAACCAATGTATTACATAAATTGTTTGCCACCCATGGCCTGCCAGATATGCTGGTCTCTGACAATGGGCCACAGTTTACAGCCAGGCCATTTGAACTATTCCTAGCTAACAGATGTATTTGCCATGCGCTCACTATTCCATTTCATCCTGCAGGAAATGGTCAAGTGGAGAGGATGGTCCACACAACAAAAGAGGCCCTAAGCAGAATGGGGCAAGGCAATTCACAAGAAAAGCTAGAGAGATACTTATTAACCCAGCATGTCATCCCATGCATGGTTATGGGCAGAAGCCCAGCAGAGCTATTAATTGGTAGGAAAATGAGAACACAGCTGGATAGGATACACTCCGACTACAGGGCAGTCAATCAACAAAGAGAGGAAGAAACAATCAGACAGTTCCAACAAGGTGAAAGGGTGTACGCCAAGAACTATGCTGGAAAACCTATTTGGGTACCCGGCCACATACTTGACATCACGGGGCCCCGGTCTTACCGTGTGGAGCTCAGCAATGGTAAGGTGTGGCACAGACACATCGATCAGCTGAGGAGAAACCTGGCACAACTGACCGATGGTGAATTGGAGGACACTGAACCACAGGGGGATAAGGAGAGAGACTTACCAGAGAAGGAGATCACAATGCCCAAGGTGATGCCTATCATGAACCCCCCACTGGCTGAAGTCCTCAGGGACACATCCAGTGACTCTGAAATTCGACAAAAAGACACTGATATGTGTAACGAGCAGCCCAGAGTCCAGGAGGATTGAAGGTCAAATCGATCCCAGAAACGACCAACCTACTTAAAGGACTATGTCTGTAGTTAAAGTTATGATATAATAATAAGTAATAAGTTAATTAAGTAATAAGTTAAACATTAATAAAATATACTAGTTAGTAGTAAGTAATAATAGAATAATAGTTAGTATTAAAATACCAGCTGGATGGTGAGGGGGGTTGTGTCTGTGCAGTAGCAGACACAGAATACCTGCTGTTAGTAGCATGGGAAAATACAGTTATTTAATTGGCTAACGACGTGGTTGGCAACTGCTATATAAGGGAGCCTGCCAGCTCTTAGCCCTTGTGGTGTTGCAGTTGGAATTGAGTATTTACCAGTAAACATTGATCGCGGATCCATTGTCTCTGTCTCCTTCTTCCCCACAACATAACATATATGTGCATATGTAAATTTATTTTACCCAAAATGGATGATTGAAACATTGCATTACTTTATTTTAAAGATAGCAAATAGTTTGTATTAAGGTAAAATCTGAAAATTATATACATGCACACAAAGTGAAAAATTTTGAGTAGTTTGGAGAACTGGCAATTACCACCTCTGACTGGAGATTTTACAGTATCCTTCCCCTGCTATGCCCACCAAGCCATGCCCACAGAACCGGTAGTAAAAAAATTGAACCCCACTACTGAGTTTGATTGGTTTTGGTGTGCCTCTCATTGAAGTGATTGCCCTGAGTTTTTTGTCTTCCTGCCTTAATAGGTTAATCCTGATCACAGGACCTTTGTCTTTCCCTGGGGGTTTAATTCTATCAGGGAGTCAGGAAAAGGGAGTTCTGGTTTTGCCTTGGTGAGTTATTTTTAGCCTGGTCACCTGTATCTTTATTGCTCTACTTAAGTGTTTCTGTGATCAGCTTTATTACTTTTGTAATAAATTTAATGGCTTTTGGCTGCTCTGAATTATCCTTTCAGCGGGTGCTTTTGCTTTGGGGTTTGAATTTGTTAAAGGGGAAAGTGCTGTTTTAAATCTTTTAGCACTGCTTTAGTGGTTCCTGGCACTGTCCTTTTAGGGTGTACTTCCTATAGTACTTTGCATATTACAATATCACTACACAGTTGCTTGATAAGAAGATTCATGTCACCAGAATAAGCTCTGAAAAATAATGTAGTGTTCCTTTTCACAACTATATACTCCCACAAAGGGATTCTGTGAAACAAACTCTCCACTTCCTTGGTCTCAATAAAAATGAAGAGCTCAAGAGTTTAATTTTTCCCTGAATGTCTTCAAACGGTGTATTGTTCTACCTACAGGGCTCCTGAAACACCATTCTTGGGTAATATTGATGGAAATAGTGCTGAAATTACATCCAGCCCCAGTTCTAGTTAAGGCAGCCCTTCTTTTTTAATCCCTGCTGTGACCTCTTCCAGGGGTCTCCTTCATCCCCTTCCAATTTGCAAGGAAGACATTGAATCCTTTGTGATCCCTGAAATCCAGAATACCCTTATCTGGGAGAAGCTCCACTAGTGATGTTTTGAAGTAAGTGGGTGATGAATTGCAGCCAACATTTAAGTTAATTAGGCACTTTCCTCATATCAAGGGTAAGACAGAATTGATTTAATTGCTCTTTAATTATGGTAAATACTCATAATTACTTGTTTTACACAGTGGAAAAAACATGCTGAGAATGGCAATTAGACTCGAAAGCCTAATGTGAACGTATGAGCTCCATAGAAGCTAATTTTCTTTCTCTTCTGTACTAGGCCTGTCAAACTGATGGCCCATGGGCTGGATGCATCATGTGCAGGCCACGCCCACCCTGGCTCCACAAAGACAAAGAATGTCAAAATACCTCATGATATGTCATGCGACATGATTGAGTTCGACACCCGTGTTCTATATCATGAAAGAGATTCTACAAGAAGAGGGGCTCTGACTCAGAGAAGAGAAGTGCTACTACTATTGTATATAGGGAGTCCTCGAGTTATGACCACAATTGAGCCCAAAATTTGTGTTGCTAAGTGAAACATTTGTTAAGTGAGTTTGCCCCATCTTGCAACTTTTTCTTGCCATGGTTGTTAAGTGAATCATTGTATTTGTTAAGTTAATAACATAGTTGTTAAGTGAATCTGGCTTCTCCAGTGACTTTGTTTGTCAGAAGGTCACAAAAAGTGATCACATGACTCTGGGACACTGCAACCATCATAAATATGAACCAGTGGCCAAGCATCTGAATTTTGATCAGCTGACCATGAGGATGCTGCAGTCAGTGGCTGTAAGGGTGAAAAATGGTCATAAGTCACTTTTTTCAGTGCCGCCATAACTTTGAATGGTCTCTAAATGAACTGTTGTAAGTTGAGGGCTAGCTGTATGTGAGGTAGATGTATGTTTTTTCTAATGTCTAGACTACTTAAGAAAAGAATGAAAGTGTTCAGTTGAATATTATTTTTAATGGAAGAAATATAGTTGGAACAAGCAGAAAATCAGCAGATGAGTGAGACTTTGGGATGTTTTAAAGCCTAGTGAAATCAAAAACTAAAGAAGCTTAAAAGAAATATTTCAGGAAGGATATTTTCAAAATTTCAAAGGTGCTAGTACAAGGTTCCCTTCCTTGCAAGTACCACCTAAAATGGATCTGACAAGAAAAATCTCCTGCTTTAAACCTTAAAAAACTAAAATTACATATAATTCTCTAGTTAAATATCTTACTGAAACAAAGGAGATTAATGTCAGCTCAGAGGACTTAAGCATTATCAAAATGGGAAAATCAATGCTAATTTTCAAAAGCATAAAGGAGAAATTTAAAATCAAAGAACTTGTTCTTTCCATTCTCCAGCCAGATTCTCAGGGGCAGTCTTTTAAATTTCAACATAGGTGTGTTCACAGAAAAAAAAAAAGATGCAAAGTTGATTGTATTTGCATGTCAAAGTTTTAAATCTTTTTCCTTGGTGATGTTCTTTTTATCATTATAATTTTATTTAGCCATTCAGGGCTACATTCTCCTTTTAACAGTTTATTTTTTTATTTTAGCGAGAATATCTTCTTGTAGTATTATTTTGTGAGAGAGATAAGGAAGCCATCTGACCCTGATCAGCTTTTCCATCATTTTGCATTGGGGTGCAGGAGCCTCTCGGGAACTTTCTCCTTAGAAAACTTCTCAGATATTGTCTTTCAACTCTGTATGGGGTAGATAGAAATGTCTTTCATGAATGAAGGCAATATAAATAGAAAGTGCCTTAAAACCAGACTTTGCTTCAAGAGCTGCTAGGTCTCATTTCTTGGTTAATATTTCCCAAGCCTTAGAAAATTTTTCTAAAAGGTCTATAACCAATATAAAGCAGTAATTTTCTTCCCATTCTCCTCTCCCAGAGTACCGGTAATTTGTAGCCCCCAGGGCAGCAAAGCAATTTGGGGAGTAACTTTTAAATAGAAAATGCAATCCATTTATAATTGGAAAGCCATAAGAAGAAAAGCACTCTTTCTTTACCTTCTTTGGCAAATTGGCCTCATGCTACAAAGCTCAGCCTCCAAAATAAGAAGGAACAATGAAGAACAAGGAGCTACTCACAGCATTGGTGTTTGAGTTCATTTCATTTCTTCTCTATCCAGGGTCTATGGAGCTCAACTCAGCCTGGTTGCTCTTGCATAGTCAAGGGAAAATAGGTAAAGGTGAAGGTTCCCCTCACACATATGTGCTAGTTATTTCCATTTCTGGGGGTGGTGTTCATCGCCGTTATAAAGCCAAAGAGCCAACTATCCAAAGACGTCTCTGTGGTCATGTGGCCGGCATGATTAAATGCTGAAGGCGCATGGAACGCTGTTACCTTCCCACCAAAGTGGTCCCTATTTTTCTATTTGCATTTTTATATGCTTTTGAACTGCAAGGTTGGCAGAAGCAGGGACAAGTAATGGGAGCTTGCTCCGTTACATTGTGCTGGGATTTGAACCACTGAACTGCCAACTTTTCTGATCGACAAGCTCAGCATCTTAGACACTGAGCCACTGCAACCAATAATAATTACTATTATCAAACATCAATAATAATAATTGCATCCAAACCCCAGATTTTCTAATTGAAACAACCTAGACAGGAATTATAGCTGGAAAAACAGAGCAAAATAAAATTCAAGCAATATGGTTCCTTCCCTTTCCTCTCTGTAACTACATTAAACTTTTCTAGAGATAAGGTGTTTTTTTTTTTTTTTAAAAAAATGCAGATGTATGTCCTGTAGTCCTGGAAGCAGGAATGGGATGTGGGAAGAAACAGCCCACAGATGTACTGAGAATAATTTTTAGGATTCTTCCAAATGTGTCTGAGGAATGGCAATCATTTATCTGATAGAATAGAAATATAAATTAAATATGGCAGTGACCATATTATGTGTCTTTAATTTCATGTTAATTAATTTTAGTGACATTTAAGTTAAACAAAATCATATTTAATTTGTCTGTTACTCCTGCAGCCTTTAAAAAAAACAGCATTTCATACACCCACCAAGATTAAATAAGACTCACATTGCCATAAAAAAGATCTTGGGCTAGGTAGTGTAAGGTAGGTCTATAGAGGAAAGTGGTTTTGGCTAAGAATCAGATGGAGGTGTCTCCATCAGCTTCTTTCCATGTGTGGTTTTCATAATGCAGACTTCTTTATTATAATTCACTAAATTCAATTCTTACCAAAATTATTCCACAAACTCTACTGCATTGATAGGTAGTGTAGTGTCATTTATACATTCAGCTGTTTGCTTGGAGTCTTTAACATAATTTTCAATTTTCACTTGCAATTTTTTCTGGTCCTCTGTCATTTCATTATAGACTTTTCTTTATTTATCCAGTTAGCATATTTAGGCAGGATCTACCTTTGTTTCACTACAGAACATTCTGTTCAAAGCAGTTTTCATTTACTTTTAGAATCATTCTCCATTTAGTCCACAGAGTTTTAATCAACTACTTTTTGTTATTAAGTATTATGTGAATGCTTTATTGCTAGAAAGAATCTCTAAGGGTTTGCCAGTCTTTTTGTTTAAAATTCTTTCCTGTTCCATTCCCCCTGGCATTTTCTGATGGGAATAAAGGACTTGTGAGATGGAACTAAAAGTCTCATATGCACTGTGACTATCCAGAGCACACATGACAGAAAATTATAAATAACTGGCAAGAACAAATATATTAGGATATTTTACATATGCATTTCTTTTAAAATGAGATGCAAATGTGATTTGAAGTCTCATCTCTTGGGATTTCAATCAATAATTCTAATAAAATATTCAGCAGTTAAAAGAGAAACATTTGAAGGCTAAATTTTTCTAATCTTTGCTATTGGGAAGAAGAATCTTGAATAAATATTGTAAAATATAGTTTGAAGTAAAGGTTGAGATTATATTTATAGATGTAAATGAAGAGAGCAATAACAAAATGCATTAATTTCATTTGTATTAAATTTTATAATAGTATGACTCATCCAACACCATTGTCATATGTAATCTATAGGCTGCAAATTATAAGAACTTCACAATGAAACTGGCATTAAATTTTTTTAACAAAGATTAGGACAAAACTGGAACCACGAAGTGAAGAAATAATGTACATTTTCTTCAGAGAGAGAACAGGAAGGCACATAATTAATATTATTGAAGATTTGTTACTTTTTATAAAACTTGTGTTCAGAATAGATAATCAGAACTATAGTGAAATGTAATGTGATTTGGGTACAATTTTATTTAACATGGTACTGGAGTTAGATGTTTGTTTCTGTGATGGCTCTTTGGTGAGCATTTGAGAATGTCTTGGAGGCCAGGAAAGAATCAGCTAATTTTCAGACTTGTTCTGGATCAGGGATAAGTGGAGTCCAGAAGTTTTAGGGACCAGCATGGAGTGAAGCTTTGAAATAGCTGACTATATGGGTGGAGGACTCTGTCTTGCAGCTCAGGACAGACAACAGACAAGGACATTAATTTTTAACAGGATGTGGAAGCTGCCATCATGCTATGGTTATTTGGTGGCACATGGCCTGGGAAAATTAGTGGCAGAAGAGGTAGATGATTCACTTATGAAGCTGGACTCTCCATGTCTGTAAAACGACAACAATGGCAATGTGGCAGCTGCCTCCAGCAAGTGTTTTGGCTTTTCCTTCAATTTGTTAATGGAGGCCAACATATATGGGATTTTGACTGTGAGATTTGGGGTGAGATAGGGCTTTCCTATATTGTAATGTTGTTTTTAAGACATATTAACTTTCTACGTTTTTGGATTGTGATGTAGGAAGTTAGCACCCACCCCTCTCTTAGAAAAATGAAATATCTTAGGAAATATTAAAAAGGCAGAATATTTCTCCTAAAAAGAGTAGAAACTCAGAAGCAGCAACTCACCTCAGAAGCAGAAACTCACCCCCACCTTTGTTAATGGGTGGGCCATTAAGGCCTGAATATTTTACATAAGATCTCCAGGTAAAGCTATAGCAATTGTCCAAAGCCCTTTTTATTACATCATCATCCAGCAAGGATCAACTAAGCCTGGAACTCAGGACAGCCTAAAGAGTTGCCCCTGCATGGTCCCATGGGAGTCTGACAACCAATCAGAATACAAGCTCAAATTCAAATCTGAACAGAGGGTTATAAAACCAGGCACTCTCAGCATCTCAGCCCTTCCTTCTCTTTTCCTTCACCTTGAAGCATGTGATCATCCTTTTCACTTTGGAGCTCCAAGCCATGTGGTCTTGCCCACCATAAAGCCATCTTTCCAAACAGCCTCCATGTTTCCAGTGTCTTTTTCCCCACTTGGAACTGAAGCCAGAAGTATAATTCTTCCAACAGTGAGTTGACTGGAGTTACAAGGTATACATAGGTCATTATATACATTTTATAAGTAACTAGATGACCTGGGACTGATTGATCATTGTTTTGAAGAGATTTCCTGCCTAAATAGATAAATAGAATAATCATGGATAGGAAAAAAAAGTAGTGGGAGTTGAAGTGACCTCTAAATTCCTGTCAGCTTCCCAATTGAATTTTCTTGACTGGAAATACCTCCCTCCCCTTTCTTTTGTATCAATTTTATAAATAATAAGAAACAAACTAGCAAGCAGCAAACAATCACATTCTCCATCCAGATAACTTCCCAAAATGATGAAACAATCTGTTGCACCTTAAGTAGAACAAAGAAGACAGCTAAAACAATCCTAAATTGACCTTATCTATGATGATTTGCATGCTATAATATGAATGATGTAAATTGCTGTAATGATGTAATTTTGTATTCAAGGGACATTTGGGAAAGAGAGGCATTTCTCCTTCAGAGTGGTCTGTTGCGGGTTCAAGAAACTGTCACCTTGAGCCTACATGCCAGGTTCCAGGAAAACATTTGACATCAACATTTAATAAGGGAAACTGGGCAATAGCAGATTATTTACCAGCTTTCAAAAGCAGTTATAAAGTACTTATTACAGGAAGTTGGAAAAACTTTACTTATTATAAACTACCAAGAATTTAGGAATAGCTACAACAAAAAGCAATGTATGTCTTATACACACACACACATCATAGGACAGCCACGAAGATCAGGGGCTGTTTACTAATACCATCTATCATTTCCTGAAGAGATAAACGTGCAGCTGGATGAACATTGCTGGATTCTTTGGCACTTGCAACTACCATATTACCAACTCCCTTGAGCTAGAATTATAGAAAGCAATTTCAGGAAAGAAAAACATATCAGCTTTTTTTTTTTTTTTACTTTCACTAAGCTTTAGAACTTGGCACTGATGATCTTTAGAAAAATTTCATTGCATGATTTTATTGGTCTGAGCAACAAGAGGAATTGGACTCATACCATGTTCCTAACTGAACCATGGTCTTGGCTTTTGTTTCATTCATTTTGTTCTGAATAGGAATTCAGATTTCACAACCCTAAGACATTTATTTATTTATTATTATTATATATCTATACTGCCCCATCTCACCAAAGTGTATCTCAGTGGTTCACAATATCATAATAAAATAATATATAATAGATGAATAAAATCGTAAATTCAAAACAGGTTAAAACTTCCAAGTAAAGAGAATGATGGCCTTTTGATGTCATGTCAGATTTTCAAGCTTTAAGGTCCTGCAGTTTAGTTTGATTTGAGATAAAATAGTTTGGCGTACAATTTTACACCTATTATCACATTACTTAGTCCAGTGGATAGTGCAAATTCCGAAGAGAAATTGTGATGGCTGAAGCCATGATAGTTCTAATGTTAATCTAACATGAACAAACATGGATGTCATTAGCTATAAAAGTAAATGAAATACGTGCTTGTGTTTGCCTGTTTATAAAGTAAATATATTACTATTCTTACAAATGTATCTTTACAAAACACTTGAGAGCCCATGATAACTCTTCCCTAAGAATATTAGGTTCAAAGTAATGCAATGTTTTCCTCTATTTGACCAATCTCTCCTCAGGGATCACATTGGAAGACTTCAGTAGACAGAAATTGAAGACCATGGAATTAAGGAAAAACTTCCTAAGAGTGAGGACAATTAACTAGTGGAACAGCTTGCCTTCAGAAGTTGTAGATGCTTCATCACTGGATGTTTTTAAGAAGAGACTGGAAGCCACTTGTCTGAAATGGTATAGGACCTCATGCTTGAGCAGGGGATTGGATTAGAAGACCTCCAAAATCCCCCCCAGCTCAGTTCTAATTGATTGAATCTTCTCCATTTTTACTTCTGTTCCTCAAATGAAACACCTGACATAGTGAATATGGAGAAGATAAAGGCTGCAATATAAACATTCTTATTAGAGAGAAAACCTTGCAGAATAAAGTGAGGCTCACTTGCAAATAGAAATATGCATATGGTTGCTCTGGAAAGCAAAATAAGCAAATATGCTGTCCTTTAGGCTTTGTCACCCACAAGCTGTTGCAAGAAACAAACAAAAATATCTCTG
The DNA here is from genome assembly GCF_049901715.1 of Pseudonaja textilis. Taxonomy (NCBI): domain Eukaryota; kingdom Metazoa; phylum Chordata; class Lepidosauria; order Squamata; family Elapidae; genus Pseudonaja; species Pseudonaja textilis. The sequence goes on along the minus strand of NC_141990.1, from coordinate 64,365,388 downwards.
GTGCTTCTACACAGATGGCCAGAACATATGTCCAGCTCCTCTCAGGCAGAAAACATACACTTTCAGGAGTGAATGAAGTCTTCATGATAATGTGGCTTCTATCTTCCAAATAATATTAAACATACTGTCTGCCAGAAGGCAACTGAATTTACATGTTTTGTTCCTAATAAATGTACTCCAAAACTGTTGGTTTGTGCAATATTTAAATATGTCTGTGACATCAAGTACACCTTATTCTTCTAGCATGCACAGCTCAGTTTGGGTTGCTGAAGGATTTTCAGCTTGGGTTGCTGAAGGATTCTCTCTATGTGAGATTCAGGAAGAGCCAGAACCAATTTCATATCTTAACAATCGCACCCATGTCCTGGAAACAGCTTTTGACTAGAAAAAAGATGACAAGGTTGCTCCCTAGAATAGCTGGGCCCTGTGCCTGAATCCTGGTAGAAAAGGGATGCAATTGCATTAAAGATTAAAGATTAAAACATATGCAGCAGTAATAGTACCCAGCATGCCAAAATAGGGAATAATGTAAAAACAGTTTAAAACTGCAATGCGGCTTTATATTTTGGGAAGAAATATCCATCTGGTTCAGTTCCAAGCAGGAAGAAAGACACTGGAAACATGGAGCCTAGTTGGAAAGATGGTTTAATGGAACAGAATCATTAAGCACATGGTTCTGGTACAGCAGACCACATGGAAGTGAGTGAGAGAGAGGTATTTATATCCTCTCTTGGGCTTTGCACTTGAACTTCCTGTTCCTGTGCAAGAATATGTATTCTATTGGTTGCTGTAGGGGTCACAGCTAACTTTGAAGGTTGTCTAAGTCCCAAGCTTGGTTGAAGCTTGCTGGGTGATGCAATGTAATGAAGAAGTCCATTCTGAAAGGGTTTGGGGCAATTCCTATTGTATCTTTGTATTGTATTGTATTATATTGTAATGGCTTTGTTCTGGTTTGGATCTTGAATGAGGGCTAATCCGATCATCCTAAAATGGAAGGTCTTTTGTCTTGTAGATAGGCTGGCCCAGTCCTGATGAGGCTATTAGGAAAGGTAGGGGCTGCTCTCCAAGAGCATATTTCTCCTTTAGGGAAATATAATATTCTGCCTTGTTAAATATTTCCTAAAATATTTCACTCTTCTAGGAGATGGGTGGGTGCTAACTCTTCCAAGAAAAGTTCAGATTAACAAGGATAGGGAATGTAACCACAGGAAGAAGAACCAAAAAAATATTCTTATTGATGGTAAAATAAAGGGTCCAAAAGACCAATTAAGTAAAAGGCTGAAACTATGCAATTAAAACCACACTCCTTTTAAATGTGTGTAGGGTAGAAAGTTAGTACCCACCCCTCTCCTAGAAGAATTAAATATTCTAATAAATATTAAAAAGACAGAATATTATATTTCCCTGGATGAAGAAATGGAGAAACATGTTTTAAAGACAAAGCAGCTTCCTGCAGCTCCCTGGCACCCCCTTCAGCTCCAGGGTGGTGAGATTAAGACATGGCCCTCAAGAAATGATAGGATTACCCATCTCACCACATGGCATCTGAGAAGATTGCATTAGCCAGCACTCAGGTGAAGCCATGTGGTCCAGACAAAGTCTACAAAGTTAGCTAAGACCCCCACCCCCACCCCCGGGAGTCTGACAGCCAATGGGATACATTTCTTACACAGGAACAGGAAACACTAAGGTGGGGCCCAACAGAGAGTGTAAAACCAAGGGATTCCCAGCATCTCTCCCACTTTTTGCTCAGGAGCTCTAAGACATGTGGTCCTGTCCACCATTAAACTTTTTTTCCAAGCAAATTCCATGAATCCAGTGTCTTTTTCCCCACTTGGAACTGAACCCAGAAGGATATTTCTTCCAACAGTAGCATGTATGATATAAAAGAAAGGACTGGGGCTTCAATGGTATAAACATAGCTCCCAGAGTGCCTTTTTTGACTTCCACTGGCACCCTTGCTCTTATTAATTCATACAATGTGCTATACACTTACTTATATACTAATGAATCTCCAGTGTAAAGCAAAGGAATACACAAATACACATGACTTTGTACTTGCGTCTTAAAAAAATAGAACATATACATATATCTTTACAATCATGGATTTTTTAAATAAAAAAAGTAATTCTAAAATGCACAAATGAGAATATGCTTTTTGAGCTGAAAACTAAAAACTGAAGGATGGTCTAAAACTAACTAAAATTAAACAAGGGCCTCTTTCATATGTTAACCTGGAAGTGATCATTTTCTATTTAAAAAGAGCAAACTAAACAAATCCCTAAGCATCCTGATTTGATGCCAAGGGAATTCTTGAAAAGGGTGTTCAACGAGGGATTTCCTATTTTTAGTTCTTGGTTAAAGGGATCAGATGGTCCTGTAAACAGATGCCATAAAGCTTCCTTTGTTCATTTTCAAAAATGCAATTTGTTGCTCTGCCAGCTGAAGTAAATGGAAGCTTTAAGCCAACTAAAAGGTTACAATTTGTCTGGAAGAAGCATTTAACTTAGATTTAATGAGCTTGTTACTGTATATTAATTAAATTTAAATCCTTCCACAAAAGCCACTTTTCAGAGGCTTTCTCACCATTTGGTTAACTTCCTTTAAATGAAAAAAGCAATAAGAACTTAACTATCTTCCTATTAATACGGTATATTTTAATTTCTAAAGCATCTGAGATTTTTAATGGGCAATTCAGAAAGAATGATGAAAGAAAGGAGATTTTATCATCTTGAAATAATTGTGGCATTAACTGCTCTTCTATGGTAAGGAGATAAAGCCTATCACTGATTTCCTCCCCTTTTTTGAACCATGGAGGAATAAAGTTTCGCTATTGTGTGTATATCATGCTATCTCTGAATGTGGGAAAATATTTTTTGCTTTTATATAGGAAATCAGAAGATTTTTTTAAAAATTCTAATTTTTCAAACATAAGAGCCTTCTTTACTTATTTCTTCTATGAATAAGAAAATACCAGGAAAGAACACAGAGAGACACATTTCTGCTGATAAAGTCAAGTGTACGAGACATTCAATAGCAGTCCCCCAATTTCAGATTGAATAATTATAAACAACAAGGTAAAAAAAAAATCAGGGTGACAGGGACAATGAATGGTTGCGTTCAAAGCCCAGTATGTCAGGGCTCCAACAAATCCACCCCCATTCAAATCAAAAGTCTCTAGCCTCATCTCAGAGAAAAGTAAATTGGTTTATTAGAAGTTGCCATGTTGGCGTGCAGTTGATGGGTGCAGCTGATACTAAATTACATCATACATTTCCCCCTTGACCCTGGTCTTTCACCCACCCCCTGGATATGACTTCTCCAATGGGACACATCCATCTCCAAGAGTCATCCATCATGCTCTCCAATAACCTTCTTATGCTCCGACAACTTTGAGCTGCTGAGGTGATTATCTAGGCATTTCAAGAATGCCTTGTTTTCTCCCACTCCCTCTTTCTGGCAGCTAAAAAGGCCAAAGGAGTATCTTTTTAGTTGACATTGTACAGGTAGTCCTTGACTTACAACCACAACTGAGCCCAAAATTTCTGTTGCTAAATAAAACATTTGTTAAGTGAGTTTTGCCCCGTTTTATGATTTTTCTTGCCATAGCTGTTAAGTGAATCACTGCAGTTGTTAAGTTAGTAACATGGGTGTTAAGCAAATCTCACTTCCAAATTGACTCTGCTTCTCAGAAAGTTATGTAGGAATTTAGCACTCACCCATGTCCTAGAAAATTGAAATATCCTGGGAAATATTAAAAAGGCAGAATATTTCCTTTAAAAAGAGTAGGAACTCAGAAGCAGAAACTCCCCTCAGAAGCAGAAACTCACCCCCACCTTTGTTAATGGGTGAGCCATTAAGGCCTGGGCCAGAATACTTCACATAACAAAGAACTCCAGGTAGAACTAAAATAGGAATTGCCAAAAGCCCTTTTCAGTGCATCATCATCCAGTAAGGCTCAACCAAGTCTGGAACTCAGAACAGCCTACAGAGTTGCCCCTCCATGACCCCATGGGAGTCTGACAACCAATTAGAATACAAGCTCCAATTCAAATCCCAACAGAGGGTATAAATCCCAGGCACTCTCAGCACCTCAGCCCTTTTGTTGATCTCTTCCTTCACCTTGAAGCATGTGATCATCCTTCCTTTTCACTCCAGGCCATGTGGTCCTGATATAAAAACTTCCAAACAACCTCCATGTTTCCAGTGTCTTTTTCCCCACTTGGAACTGAACCCAGAAAGATTTTTCTTCCAACAGCGGCAAAAGGTGATCACATGACTCCAGGACACTGCAACTGTGATAAATATGAATCAGTTGCCAAGCATCTGTATTTTGATCACGTGACTGTGTGGATGCTGCAACGGTTACAAATATGAAAAACAGTCATAAGTCCTTTTTTTCAGCACCACTGTAACTTCAAACACTTACTAAATGAACTGTTGTAAATCAAGAACTACCTGTATTACCCTCAGGAAATTAACTCTGTCAGTATGTCTGCCTGGTTTGATTGGAGTAGCATTCATGTATTAATTCAACATTTTTGCTGTTTTTTTCTCTATTCTGAAGATTACATCTTTTTCAGATTAATACTTTTTGTCTCTCTTTCATACACATCTTACATGTGCATGATTCAAAAATGACTTATAAGCACATTGGTTCCTGTGTGAGCATGGACACAATATGTTCTACTTCATTAAAGCAGCTCAATTCCTCTGAAACTTCCACACTGAGAAAAAGATATGGTTGTTTTAAATAATTTAGTCCATGTGACTCTTTAAGTAACATCTCTTTTTTTACATCCTCACAGGAAAGCCTCAGATAAATTAAGCTACTTAGATGAATAGCATTGTGCTTATGTTCATACAAGGTCCAAACTTCTTACAAATCATTCCATTTCCATCTCCATCTCCATCCAAAATTATTCCTGAAACTGAACCTGGATTTTTTTTACTCCCTCTTCCCTTCTTCTTCTCTTACTGATCATGTTCCAGCCTCTTTTCTGTATAATAGCTGAATATCTTATTCAGATAATAAGATATTATTTCTTTTTATTTATTACTCCATATATACTCATCATTTTCCTAAGGAACAGTACTGTTGTAACTAGCACTGTTGTGGCAAGAGATCCCACAAATTATATTCCAAAACACCCGGAGGCCACTAAATGTAAAAATGGACAGATTTTATCATTTCATCTTTTTCAAAGATAAGAAATTAGACTAGAAATATATGTATATGTATGTATGTATGTATGTAGATATGTACGTATGTATGTATGTAGGTATGTATTGTGTGTGTGTGTGTGTGTGTGTGTGTGTGTGTGTGTGTGTATTATATATATATATATATATATATATGATATATATATATATATATATATATATATATATATATACACAAACTGTTCAATCTCTCTTGGCGTCCAACAATAATATATATATATATATATATATACACGAAATCTCCTACATGTCTTTAATTCTGCTCACAAATATATTGTCAGTTCGAAGGGAGGAAATACTTTTTAACATTTAGTTCATTTTGAAGAAAACATAAGCACGTCAGTTGAAGCAATCAATTTTTCACCCTGTGTTTGTGTATATCTCACTCCCACTCCAGTACATCAAGTCTTGTGCTCAGCAAGGATGTGTAAATTATCATTCATTAATTGAGTCTGGCTCTCTACTGTTGAAATGTGCAGAGAATTATTATTTCCAACCAAAAATAACAACATCCAGTTAAAGAACAAGTATGTGAGATTTTCTAGACACTTGTGAAATGTCTGATGCAATGCAAAGTTCATGATAAATATCAAAGAAGTTTGAAAAGAACAGTATTGCAATCTGAAAAAAGTGAGATGGGATAGGAAATTTCTGCCAACCTAGCAGTTTGAAAGCATGTAAAAATGCAAGTAGAAAAATAGGGACCTCTTTAGTGGTGGTATTCAAAAAAAATTATAACTGGTTCTGTGGGCATGGCTTGGTGGATGTGGCAGGGGAAGGATATTGTAAAATCTCCAGTCAGAGGTGGTATTTGCTGGTTCTCTGAACTACTCAACATTTCCACTACCATTCTCCAGAACTTCTCAGAACCTGCTGAATACCACTTCTGAACCACTTTGCTGGGAAGGTAACAGCGTTCTGTCCGCCTTCGCCGTTTAGTCATGTCGGCCACATGACCACAGAGACGTCTTCAGACTGGCTCTTCGGCTTTGTAACGGAGATGAGCACTGCCCCCTAGAGCTGGAAAAGAGTAGCACATATGTGCAAGGGGAACCTTTACCTTTACCTTAGAATACATCAGTCCCCACTCCCTTCAACAAACAACATCTAATTTAAAAACCAAAAGATATATCAACTTGATTTCCAATTATTTCAATTAATGCAGGATAAATTGTATACATAATTGGGACTGAGAAAGAGGATAAAGCAGGAACTATTCAGTGGATTTTTTTTAAAAAAATCATTTTGATCAGGTCTTGCAACCTAAGAAAAATTAATTAGAAAAGTAATACTACCACTTGATTGCTAAAATGAATACTATCACATATGGCTAAAGTCACCAATTAAACTAGAAAATCAGATTTTTTTTAAAAAAATCACAAAAACATATGCTTCTAGATCCATCTTCATTCACGTATAGGAACAAAAATTACTTTTTTTACGCTAGTTTCTAGAATATTACTGTGAAAATTAGATTTGTTAAATCTCTTGGTAATAACTCTCCAAAACTCTTTTTAAAGTGAACAGAAAGAACTGTGGGACAAACAAATAGACTGAAACTCAAAGTTCAAAGTTTTCCATGTTTTGCTACTAAAGTTTTGGTTTGAATCTCTACATATTCTGAAAAGCAGATATTGGAATCTCAGTTCTTTCTATTTCAATACACAGCAGACACTTGTAAACTGCATCATCGATATAATGTTCACTTTCAGGTGCAAAATTTCAGATGCATGAACAATTATACAAGGCAGGGAATGCTGATGATTGGGTGGTGTTACACAGAAAACTGTTGCCTGCCCAATACTAATATTTATAGGTATAGATACATCTCCAGATTTGCTGTCATTGCTTGGTCAGAATTACGATTTAGTTAGAATTACTGACTCTTCTGTTGCTTGCCATATTTTTGTAGATACTCCATCAGTTCCTCTAGCCTTCCAAATTGCTAATCAATGTCTTGATCCCATTTTATCTTCTAACATTAGAGGCCTTGCTAGTAAGAAATTGGATGTTGACATCTATACTGTATAGAATTTCAATATATATCTTCTCTGAACCAGTTATTATGGGTCCATTAGTATATTTTAGGATACACATTTGAGACAGGAAACAACTTCTGTACTTGTAAGTCTTCCCTTACTTTTCCATATCTGTTTCTGTCTTTAACATCTTTTCAGATGTTGTTTATAGTACTGCTTCTCTTCGAACAGCTCTCTGAAATTTTTCATTTAAGTTCATACTTGGACTCTTTGGGTTTCTTGGATTTTTTGGAATTTTACAAACTACATACTGTTTTTCCTCCATTAGTATATCAGTGGAACACTGGGGATAGCAACCATTGGAGAATTTTGAACTGGAACAGTAGGAAATAGCAGAAGAAATAATAAAAGAACTTCCTTTGGGTTTCTGAGGGTTGAAGAATGATCATACTTCATATGAGTGTGTGTGTGTGTGCAAGGCTCTTTGAATGTAGGAAGATGCATATGGCCTCTACAGTGGTACTTCTTCAGTTTCCCAAGGCTGCTGATCAGATGCTGAAATGTAACTTTGCACTAGCATGAGTCATATTTAAGGGGACAAGCTCTCTTGATATATGGATGTGTGGATGTCATTCCATATATGTTTGTTGTATAGTAATAGCACTTAGACTTATATACAGCTTCACAGTACTTATTGCTCCCAACAATCTAGGTTCTTATTTTGCCAATCTCAGAAGGATGGAAGGCTGAGTCAACCTTGAGACATTGAGACTCGAACAGCTGGCAGTCAGTAGAATTAGCCTGCAATACTGCATTCTTATCACTACACCACCACAGCTTTTTCTGTGTGCTGTATGTTGTGTGTGTGCAGCTCTTGGGGAATCTTAAAGGTATTCCCCCATTTTTATGTATAAGTATTATATTTGTTCCATGTTCTCAAAATGGGATCGCTAATAAAGTGATTTCTAAAATCAACATTAACTTTATTGTACCAATGTAAGTGTTCAAGAATGGTGAATGATTGGAGAAAAATTCATCTAAGGGATAGGATACACAGATAGTTGCAGGATATACATGTAGCGGATCCTTCCTCATTATTTCAGGTGAAGATAATTCTTCACTCCCTGATAACATTGCTGCTTAATGAAAGGTAAGATATTCCTCATCAATTATTTGAACATGGATAAGCAGGATGATATAGTTATTAAAGTTGGACAGCTGAGGATGTGGATTAGATCTAGGTCTGTCAAGCTTATTTTTCAAAGTGAAATCAACCCCTGTTGGCAGACTAGGATGGGAGAGTGGGGAAATTACTACAGTTCACTGAGATGCCGGGTATTGTATCAATTATACAAATTTGGACTACTCTGTATCCAATTATGACAAAATCAGCCACTGTCACTCTGATCGATATTCTCCTGAAGATATGCTACTGTTGACCAGCTAATCTTCCAGGATTAGTTCTAGGTATTGAAGGAGATGTAAAAGAGGAATTTGATTCTGATGGTCCTACTTCATCCATGGTAACATTTCTTGAGACATTAATCCAACTTTTGTTAGAATTTTGCACTGCATATCCTAGGGATCATAATTTAGTCTTAGTTTCCATAAAAGCTTACTTTGCTCACTTGATAAATACTTCTTTATTCCCTAAATTTCTGTGTTGTGGAATATTTTCAGAAGCACTATCAGAATGAAATGTATTTAGACACTTTTAAATTATATTATTATTTCTACAATGAAGAATCTGGTTCCCTGCCAATAGAAAATCTTCAACTTGGACTCTGGCACATCCTCCACCCCGCTTAATTACAATGAACTGCAGACTGAAAGAAAAAAATGCTGAATAGTTAGGTGTGATTAGGTTTTTCGTGACATGCAGCTTTTGCTTTATTTATTTACATGCAATATATTTGATTACAACTTTAATAGCTGATCAAAGAAAAAATTTCTAGGGTATTCAACTTATCCATAAAAACGTGTTATGCTGAGCATTTTTAAACATTTCAATACACACACATACCAATAATGAAGTTGCCATATTTTTTTGTCCAAAACAATGCTAGTTCATTGAGATGCATCAAAAGGGCATCATACTGAAAATAAAATTGAAACAAAGCTTTTTTTTTATTTTGGAGTGAATGGAGGAAAATAAGTAAGCTTTTTGGAGGTCTTGGGACAATGTGCCATGCTGAGTGAATGAAGAGCATGTTTTATTCTAAGAGATAAAAGTAGTCTCTTGATGTCAGGCATGGTAAGATTCTGGTCATTTGTCCTAGTAGATTGTGGCCCAGAAATATAAAATAGTAGTAAAGAATCTGATTCTTTCAACATAACAAGGAAACAGAGGCTTTTGTGAATTTATCAAGGGCAATATTAGGGACTCCTGATGCTACAGCTAACTGACACTGACAGTTAAGTGGACCTGCCCTGGTGTCACTTCCTTTCCAAGGGAGAAAGGGAAATAGAGAATAGAGTGCTACAAGTTCATCAGAAGGAATATATATATTATTTCATAATAGGTTACACAACAAAGAACTTCCAGACATCTTAAAAAACCCCAATTTTATTGTTCCACTAATCAACCTGTGATCCATTGGGTAGTCATTTCAGAAATACTGTATTACCTTACCATATTCCTTAGTGGCTTCCATATGAAAGAGCTTCTAAGCAAGGGTGGGATTCTACAGGTTTGCACCTATGCGCTAGAACCAGTTGTTAACATTCTAAGCAGTTCGGAGAACTAGTTGTTAGAAGAAATTACTGGCCTAATCCTGTAAGGAAGGCAGGAAGAAAGCAATATGTAAGCAACATTCTGGTGTTGCTTACAGAAACTGTCTCTCCATTAACCCTTATTACATTCTTGGCAGGACTACACTTCCTGTCTCAGGAACTTCTCAGGAGTTATTTTTCCTGCCTTTGCTAGTACTTTGCTTGTGTGGAGTGACCATTCAAAGTTACAATGACACTGAAAAAAAGTGACTTATGACTGTTTTTCACATTTACGACTGTTGCAGCATCTCCACAGTCATGAGAGGCCAGGCGCGGAGATGTGTGCCTCGATGTGAGTGATGTTGAGTTGGCCACACCCAGCCAATCACACGACCACCAAGCCATGCCCACCAACTAAGCCACGCCCACAGAACCGATTGTTAAAAAATTTGAATCCCACTCCTGCTTCTAAGGTACTGCCTTCACTGGAAAATTTCTTAAAAATTGAGGAAGATATTTAGTAATGTATCTATCCAGAAAGTAGCCCATGTTGAAATGCACAGCACATTCAAATATCAGTTGACCAGAGGAAATATTTTATGACATTTAGTATTATGTATTAAAATGCCTTATGATAATTTTATGTTATAAAATGCTTTATAAAATTTGCAACATTTCAATTGTGTGGGAGTCATGGCTTCTGAACTTCGGACTCATTCTATAAGTTAGCCTGTTTGAGGTACCTTAGTTGAAATTTTTTTGCCCTATTATGTACCATTTTTTCCAGTTAAAGACTATATACATGAGAGTTTTAGTAGTATATAGTTAGATAAATAAATTATTAAAAACCACAGTTCATTTCCACAGACACCTGGCATCTAGGCATCTAGTCTTGAGAAAGGAATTGTATATGTGTATGTTTTCAAGTCTGACTCCTAGCAATTGTCTGGACAAATATCTGCATGGTACACATACAAAATGGAGTTTATTTGGGTAGGAAAACAGCTGTTTCATGTTAGTGTTTTGCTAATTATTATTATTATGTATTGGCATTTCTATCTCTTGTTTCTGCTATCATTTTTTCTTTCCTTTTCTTTTCCTCCTTCCACAAAAATAAATGAGTGGGTATTCAATACTCCTTTCTCAAATCTATATGTATCTAATGAAATTAACCTCCATTCACATAAACTTAATGATTATAAATTGACAATAATTGAAATTACCCTAGTAATTACCAGGGTTTTTTGTTTTTGCTTTTGTTGTAATAGTTTAACAGAATTTCCTCTCTGGAAACTAGTTTTTAATAAAATTGTTGTATCCTGGCTCAGGTTGTGCTGTACCACCTCTAGTAAAAACAGGACTTGTCTTTATATTGATAAGAAGTTTGATCACATTTTTATTCAATATGCATTCTCTATTTTTGCTTGATTTTTCTTAATTTTTGTAAAAAGTATCTCACTATTCCCAGAAGTATAAAGGTATTCTCTGATGGATTGATTCAAAAATATTCCAGAAAGTATGATCAGCATGAAACTATGGAGAAAGCCTCAAGCCATTCTTGTAGAAATTACAAGGAAGCAACACATAAAGAATAACTCTTGGTGGTGATACCATTCCCAAGTCTCATGAGCATTCCAATAATTTGTTACAGAGATTAAATCAAAAAGAAAGGAGAGGGGAAAGGAAGGCAGGATTTTCTTAACAAACCTGGATTAAATAAACTAAATGGCAACCTGTCATCACCATTTCTGAAAATTTCTCAGTGTGGATGTGAGGGTGTTGACATGCGGACATATTTCTCTCTCTCATTAACTCAACAAATGATTATTTCAAACTATTCAGTCCAATTTTAGAAAACATGCTTCATTTTTTCTTTTTCTTTTAATACAGAAAGATGTTGAATTGGTGAATTTGATTGACAGCATGGTGCTTTTAAGAGTAATAATAAAGATGAGTTATTTCCATTATACTCCTGAAAGACAGAAGCAAATGTGCTATATCCTTTTCTATAGACAAAAGCATAACCTATGTGGTGCCTAGGATAGTGCTTTGTCATATTCATAATTTATTAGATACCTTTGTGCCATTCGCTCTTAATAAACAAGTAGGGAAAAGGATCACACCATTTGGCTTATTTTGTTTGTATACTTAGTGCTTTGAGACATGCTGTTTTAGGAAAAGACTGGAGGAAAAATGTACCACTTCTTCAATGTAGAGCTTGGTGTGTGGCCTTAAGAACATCTGAATTGGATTAGACGCAATCTACATAGACTTCTGTAAAGCCTTTGATTCAGTGGTACATGACAAACTACTCCTAAAAATAAAATCTTATGGTATCTCTGGACAACTGCATAACTGGATAGAAGCATTCCTGTCAAACAGACAACAAATGGTCAAAATTGGGAGCGTCCTATCAAATTCTGTACCTGTCAAGAGTGGTGTCCCCCAAAGCAGTTTTTTAGGACCAACTCTCTTCATACTCTACATAAATGACCTCTGTGATCATATTAAGAGCAACTGCGTTCTCTTCGCTGATGATGGAAAGCTATTCAACACCACAGACAAGACTACTACCCTCCAAAAAGACCTTGACTATGTATCAGAACGGTCAATCAAATGGCAGCTTCAAATCTCAACAAATAAATGGGAAAAAAAAATCAGAAAATAAAATACAAGCTAAGCAGTCAAGACCTTGTTGAGGATCCAAACTCTGTCAAGGACCTTGGAGTACTCATCTCTAATGATCTAAGTGCTAGAGCCCAATGTAACTACATAGCCAAAAAGGCATTAAGAGTTGTTGATCCAATCCTACGTAGCTTCTTCTCTGGTAATATCACACTACGAACTAGAGCATACAAAACATTTCCTAGACCTATACTTGAATACAGCTCATCAGTCTGGAACCCGTATCATATATCTGATATTAACACAATTGAGAAAGTCCAGAAATATTTCTCAAGAAGAGTTCTCCGCTCCTCTACTCATTGCAGAATACCTTATGCCACCAGACTTGACCTAGACAACCTAGAACTATGCCGCCTTCGGTTTGATCTAAATATAGTATATAAAATCATACATTGCAATGTCCTACGTGCAAATGAATACTTCAGCTTCAACCATAACAATACAAGAGCACACAATAGATACAAACTCAAGGTTAACTGCACCAAACTTGATTGCAGGAAATATAATTTCAGCAATAGAGTGGTCAATGTTTGGAATACTCTACCTGACTCTGTGGTTTCTTCCCCAACCGCCCAAAACTTTAACCTTAGACTGTGTACTATTGACCTCACCCCCTTTCTAAGAGGCCTGTAGGGGACGTGCATAAGCGCACCAATCGTGCCTACCATCTGTCTTATTGTTTCTTTTTAATTTTCTTATAAGTATCCATTTCATGTATTCAAAACTATGTTTATTCTTATACCTGTATCTTGTAAGTGATTGACAAATCAAATAAATAAATAAATAAAAATAAAAAATTAGTCAAAGATATTACCTAATTAGGTATTGTACTTTAGAACAGAAGGTCATTTTGTGTATGAAAGACTTATTAGGGCTGAATAAAACTAGCAATTAAAGGACAGTGAATGTTTTTGCTAAATGTATAAACTTGTACTGACATTTGAAACAAAAGAAAAATTACTGAAAAAATGTGTGATAAAATGGATCAAAACTTTGGTTGTAACATACAAATGGAACAGTGGGAAAACCTGTGGTTCAAAAAATTGAAAGATTTAGATATTCTAACTAGAAACTGGGTGGAACTATTACCATTTGCAGAGGTTGCTTATAATAATGCAGTAGATGCAGTAGATAGCAGCACAGGGTTGACTCTATTCCAAATCAACACAGGCATGGAATTTGTCCCTATGCCAGAATTACCTAGAGAACCCCCTACATCCATGTCTCTAACAGAATTGATGAACTCATTAATGCTGACAGATGTATCAATGGTACGTATCACCAGAAAAATCCTCTAGAATGTATAAAGGTACTTCACATTTATGCCTGAAATAAAATCAACAAGAAGTGACATTTTATTGTGCTTGATGGATGTGTAATAAAAGCTCAAAAATATTGGACACAATTTCATATAATAATACAGAATGTATTAAACATTAATATGCAATTGAAACCAGAGACTCTCCTTTTGGGATTGATGCAAAAACAGAAAAAAAACGACAGCTTTGTTTTTGTATATGACAACTGCAGCGAGACTATTATATGCATAAAGTTGGAAAGTTGTAATCTAATCTACAATGGAAAAATGGATTGTGAAGATGATGGAACTTGCTGAGATGGTCAAATGACTTCCTTTTTATAACCCTGGCTATAATCCCTTAATTTGGTGTGGGAGATTCATCTAGTGGGACCAAGAAGAAGGGTCTTTTCTATGGTAGCTCCCTCCCCATGGAAGATCATTCCTGCAGAAATAAGATTGGCCCCCACTTTGATATCCTTCTGCAAGGCCCTGAAGACATGCTTTTGCCAACAGGCCTGGGGAGCCCAGGGTAGGATCAAGCCCATCAAGTGACTTATTTGACTGATTGTTGTCATCAGAGAATTGGAGCGGGGGGGATGGTATCACTTTTTATTGTTTTATATGAGTTTTTAATTTTTGTAAACTGCCTGGAGTCACTGAGAGTGATTTAGACAGCCGTGTAGTGCAGTGCAGTGCAGTGCAGTGCAGTGTAATAAAAGGGAAAGAGACAGAAAGGAAAGGAAAGCAGTGCAATGCAATGCAATACAATACAAATTTTCCCCTATGGAAAATCAATAGTCTTTGCAGGGAGCAGACTAACAATATTTCTATAAAGGCATCTCCAAAATCTCCCCCAAAGGCCAACAATGAGGAAAAATTAATGTGGGAATTTCTCTAGATAAATATAGCCACAATATGGAAGCCATTGGGAAAAAGCTGGAGGTTTGAGAATAAAAATGTGATTTTGCAGTACATTGACTGCACAAGAGAGCTATTACATGCTTTTTTTTACTGTATCCTTGAAACTTTCACTAGCATCTAACAATGAATACATATTATTTAGTTTGCATGAATTTGAACTATATCCTGCTTTTCAAATAAAATGAGAAATATCAATGCCTTTGATTTTATTAAATTAAAAAGAAAGAATATTGCTCTTTGCATGATGCAATCTTAATTACTATACCATTTTGTTTTATTTATGAACAACTGTGGTATACTTTGAATAATAACATTATCACAAAAGCTAGGACAATTCTCAAAAGGACCAATGAATTGAAATAAAGATAAGAAGAAAATAAGTAAAGGAAACTCTTTAAGAAAAAAAAAAATCATCCAGCAACATTAGTCCCAGCAGAGCAAAGAAAAACTATGGAAAGAATCCATGCTGCTTAACAAATCAGTATGGTTTATAATCTACATTGTGAAAAGTAGAACTATATTATGCATTGTGGGATACCTTGTCTGCAACCTGTGTATATTTGTGGTTTTTATTTGCAAGAAACCCTGGGAAACAATTCATTGAAGACCAAACCATCAGCGATACAAAAATATATCTCTTTAAATCACGTGACTCTAATTACAATTCTAAAAGCTAATATAAATTGATATGGTGAGAAGCATCCTGAGAATACTGCCTAGAATAGGAGAATTATTACCCCTTTTTCCCTTGATCCCAGTGAAAATCGCTTCACTGCAGCTGCTATTTCCCCTGAAAAGAAAGCTCTGTTGGCTCTAAAGACTCCTGAGTCCTGACTCTTCCGAGACAAATTAGGGCTGATTCGGAAGGCAAAAGGGGATTTCAGAATTCATAAGATCATTTTCAGCTCCTGAAAGCGGCCACATCGTTTCATGGGCTCATGTGACTACCATACAGAGCAGCTGGGATTCCCCCCCAATTTGCATAATGGCAGCGCACACAGAAGCTTGGTTTATCTCCCCACCCCCACCATGTGTTCACACAAGGAGTTTGCATTCAAATAAAATAAGTGCTGCACTGATCTTATAGAAATGGTAGACTTAGAATAACTTTATTATCACTTTAAATGTACACTAATTGGCATACATTAAAATGAAATTTCATTGCCTACAGTTCTAAAAGGGTCACCACCTCCATATACACCACATAAACATGAAAAAATATAAAATAAATAAATACAAAATTATGCATATACCCACAAATATTATATGATAGAGAGAAACAACAGAGTCTGGTTTGGATGTATGCATGTACATGGTGAGAAAAATGAATCTTGTGAGTTTGCCAGATGGATGGCATAGGGAACAAAGGTGTTACAGAATTGGATAGTCCTGCTAGAAGTACTTCAAAACCTCCTCCCAGAGGGGAGCAACAGAAACAGGCTATAAAGTAGGTGTGTGGGGTCTCTAACAATGCTTTGAGCTCTAAGCATATAGTGCTTATAAGCAGTATCCTGAAAAATGGCAAGTGAGATTCCTATAATCTCTGCTCTCCTTACTACTTTCTGTATGGACTTTCTATCTGAGCACTGCTACTATCAAACCAGTGATACAGTTTGTTAAAATGCTCTCAATCATGCCTCTGTAAAAAATGGTCAGGACAGAAGGAGAAAGATGCAATCTTCTCATCAGACATAGGAAATACAGATTCTGGTTTTTAATGCAGAGCATGGATTTTTATCCAGAATAAGGAAAGAAAAAAAAAATGGGGTGGTAGGAACAGCTACTACTTACAATTGCAAAATAGGGGAAGATAGAGAAAACTGTTGAAACTTAAAGTAAGATGTCTAAATACAAAAGTCATGCCACATGCTGTCTGTGTCACAAAGGATGGGAGGCTAGCAGGGCCTCATTTCCACCAACATCAGAAAATAAAAACACCCATTTTGATTGTCAGTGCCTCTTGGATAATATATTATTGAAGCAAGTAAGCTCTATTTATAATGAGGATAAGGTCACTTCACTTACTTTTAGAGCTCACATATTTTAAAGAATTACATTTACAGAAATATTGAATGCAATGTCTGTATTCAACTAAGGCCAATTTGGTGCAATGGTTAAAGGATCAGGCTAGAAATGAGAAATGGTGAATTCTAGTCCTGCCTTAGGCACAAAACCACTTGGGTGATCTTGGTGCCAGTCAGTCTCTCTCAGCCTGATGAAGTAGGCAAGGGTAAACCACTTTTGAAAAAATTGCCAAGCAAATTAGTGACTAGTCCAGGCAGTCACCAGGAGTGAATAAAAACTTGAAGGCACTCCACCCCAAAATCAGCTACATTCTACACACTCTTTTTGAATGGACCCATAGCATAGTGTGTGCCATATAACCAATTATGTCACTATGTCACTGCTACCATCTTCTCAAGGTAACAGTCAGCTCTCTGCTGCAATGGACCACTTACACCTATCTCCATCTTTTGCATAACAGGCATTTAGTATTAAGGCACAGCAAGCAGGACTCACATTTTAAAACTGCTCTTGGCATATAATCAGAGTCTTTGTAACAAAGCAGGATGGTGTTGAAAAACCCTTTTGTCAGGAGTGATATGAGCAGATTGATGAATCAATTACATGTCACCTGATAGTCTTCCGGTGAAGTTTTTTTATCACATTTCTCTTATCGAGGTTCTCCACAAAGCTCAAATATAGCCAGAAATTTCAACATTCACACCAGGAAAGAAATTGGTTGGATGATATACAGCAAGAGCTGTTGCTCCTGCCATCTGCTCTCCACAATTTCACTCATCTTGCTTTATTGTTGTTGTCTTTCTTTACGTTGTTAATGCTTCTTTATTGTTATGAAATTTTGGCTTGATGGGATGGATTTGAACCAAGATACTTAACTGCAAGCAGTTTGAAAACAACCTAACTGAGTCCATCAACAGGATTTTCAGATACAGCTGTAGCATTTCCCCCTCAAAAATAATATGACTAGCAATTGCAGGAATGAAACAGAACAACAAATTTAAACACTGAGAAAAGATTGGGGGTCATTGGTGAGAATGAGAAGCTAAACACTTTTCTATTTGAAGAAATAGCTTAAAGGACCAGTACGAAGATGGAAGTATATTGGCTAATTTTCTAAAATTCAATCAGGGAATATTTTTTCAGCTAAGCTGAGTAAATATACCATTAGTAGCAGTAGTAAACATAGTTGTTAGAGTAATAATGTAAGGAAAATGATTTATCTACTGATCTTGGGGGTACAATTTCTATAGAGCACAGTATTACCTCTACCTTTCATTGTTATTTTATGTCTTGGAATATGCTGAAGAAGCTGAGCCAACTAAAAAGCAATCTCTTGGTACTCCTTCTCACATTAACAAGCTGTTTCCTCTTCTCTCTTTTGGGTAAAGCTCAGCTCAGGGGCTATTAAAACCAAATCAACTGTTTAACACAGTAGGAGCAGTTTTACTCAGTAACTCTAGCCTTTTTTCATGGGCTTCAATTTCTTCTCTAATACAGATTTATTTTTTTAAGAACAAATGTAAGGAAAAAAGTAAAGAAACTCACCAAATCCCTTGCTGTACCTTTATGACAGTGACTCCTAGGAGTCACTGAATTGCCAAGTAAATATATTTTTGTCATGCAAGCACATGCCTGCCTTGCTTTCATTAGAGCTGCATTTTAGTTTGTGCCATTGCAATTTTTTGCAGGATTCTTTTTTTTTTCAAAAACTATGTGTAGTCCATACAAAGAGCTGTGGACCAACAGTTTGGGAGCGTGGGGGAGGAGCAGTGGCATTGGATTATTGTCCCTAACAAATAACATAATTGGTTGTGGGACTGGGAATAGGTTCTACTACTGTTAAGTCATCTCTGGAGCTAGAATTGCACAACATGCTAAACTCAAGTTAATAAAGATAGTTAAGGTGGGACCATAAAATGCTGTGCTAAAACTATACTATGGTTTAACTTGATGGGCTGGTTCATACAATGGAGAGTTCCCATTACTCATTGAAAGAACAACTATCTAATCTCATTTTAGCATTGGATATATTCCAGCCACACATTTCCTCTCAAAATATGAACAGGAAGTATTAAAGCCCTAAATGCATTGTTTTGAAAACACTGTTCTTTGAATTGTGTAAATGAATGGATGCAGTAAACCACCCAGAGTTACTTTGGTGAGATGGGCCATATTGAAATTTAATAAACAAACAAATATTTATGTCAATTGTTGCTTCGACTGGGAGGAAACGATGAACCTACAAAAAGAAATGGTCAAATTTGCTTTGTCACATGAGCAGGAACTTCTCAGAAAATAACCTGTAGTTGACTTGATTTTCATTTCATGATATGAATTCTGATTTCTTCTTTTGTTTCTAGTCAGCATAAAAGCCCCAAACCAATTCACAACAGAGAACATAGAGGGCTTGATTAACTTAAATCAGCAGCTTAAGTTTCATGATGAAAGCTAGCAACTTTCCACATATTGGGAGAATAGAAATATTTCCCCTAATTGACAGTATTGGTAATTCCAAATGCTGTTATTATGAAAAGAGTAATGAGGCAAATTTATTACAGCACTTACTTTTGTTTTAATTT
Organism: Pseudonaja textilis; assembly: GCF_049901715.1. Classification (NCBI taxonomy): domain Eukaryota; kingdom Metazoa; phylum Chordata; class Lepidosauria; order Squamata; family Elapidae; genus Pseudonaja; species Pseudonaja textilis. The sequence goes on along the minus strand of NC_141990.1, from coordinate 64,345,964 downwards.
CTTCCCCATGATCAAATACCTTTTTCAATATGATCTATGCAGACTTTGACAAATGTTGTAAGTTCTCAGTAGAATACCAACTAAAAGAAATTCATTCCTATCACATTAATAGGTGCTGAATATTTTTTCATGTCCCTGATGCTGATTCATACTCTTAGTGAACCAGCCCTATGTTATCCTAATATTGCAATAAGAAGGGTTTCTACCCATCTTAAGGAATAAATCAATATCCTGAAGCCCACCAGATGTACAAGTTATACTAGGAATTATGGTAATACAAGGGAAGGTATCAAGTCAAAGGAAGGCTTAGCTCAGGGGTGTCAAACTCATTGTCACAGTGTTATCATGTGACTTATTGCAACTTTCCCCCGCTTTGCTAAACCAAGCATGGGCATGGGCATGGCCAGCACATGATGCATCCAGCCCACAGGCCATAAGTTTGACAGCCCTGGCTTAGTTCATTCCAAGTCAACCATTGTCTCATCCAGGGGCATATTTCCTGTCTTTGAATATGGAGATTTTAATGATTTTGATTTTTTTTTTACTATTGATAAATCTACCATGAATTGAAATTTTCTTTTAAAGCCACCTAAATAAACAGTCATTCTGCCCATCACCATAAATCAAAGCAATGCTCTTCTAGGACAATGATGTAGACAGCAAATCATTATGATGCTTGTTATACTGCTAATAGCTACTTTCTTTTGCCTACGTCTTCTTGTGACTATTCTGCCTAACTCAGAAGATCAAGACTATTGTCATCCTAAAGGCCAATAATAACTTGCTCAAAGTCTGGTCTGGTTGCCTGAACTTCATCTTTCGAAACACAGTTGAGCGAAATAATATATTTTGAGAGGTGGTGAGGCGAAAACATTGCTGTTTCTTGTCAGTCTTTGCTATATTACTTTGAAATGAGATGTTTGATCCTGGGATAATTCTTTCAGCAATACTGTCAATGTAGAATCATGTGTAGGTCCAGTATTTGTTGGAGGACAAAAGATTGCTAACTGAGTGTGCCTCTCTAATCGTGTGCCTCTGTCTTTTATAGAAAAATGAGCAAATAATAAAAGCATAGCTTCAAGGTTGCAGAATATTTCAAGAGGCAAATTTAGAAGCAGTTACATTTCAATTTTGAGAAAATGATAAGCCAGCTTCAGATATGAAAATGATTTAAAAAAATAATAACTTTTAAAGTGGTCTCATCAAGAACTTAAAGAATAGATAAAACTAGTCAAGGGCAGGAAAACAAAGCAGTGTCTAGATAATGGTCGTTGTTGACTACATTTAACAAAACAAAATAGACATTGTTATCTGCATTTAAGAAGATAAAATTGTCTGAACAATGATGGTAAAAAAGAATAGTTTACTCTTCCTCTCCAAAGCATCGAGTTGAGGAAAATCTTACTTTTGATGGGCTTCTACATCACAGATCACTGCTAAGAAGACTTTAAAGAGAAGGTGTAGAGGTGAAGTTTGCTGGGCAAAATGGTAGCTGCAAAAAGCAAGCCAGTACAGATATTCTTCTCCTGCCATCTTTTTGAACCAAGGGGGAAAAAGCTTCACTGCTTTCCTTGCTCCTTCTGGCGCACCATGGTGATTTGAATTATCAGTATTCTGACAACACCTGAGCAATGAAAGATTTAGTAGAAAAGTCTTGGAACACTGAAAAACAGTAATAGACAATGAATTGCATATGTAACATTGCAAGCAACATTTTGTTTTACTAAATATTCAGCCTCATGGTAGAGAACAATAGAAATGGGAGTGAGAATCAATCTCTTTTGGAGTTAGAGCTCTGTTTTCCATTTATCTGATTTTATGTTCATTTGGGTCTATTTCTTTGTTTAAAATGGAATTGTGTGACTCCATACATTGCTTAGGGTACTATTGTTGTAATACTTGAAGTACATACCTTTCCGTTGTAGGGTCTGCCCTCAAGGAACACCTCTCTGTCTCAAACTAGATTAGCCCCAGTTTTGCTAGTATTTTTCAGATATGCCTTAAGACCTTTTTTTTCCCTTTAAGACATAGCTGGAATATGATTAATTGGTGACTCTATTTTATTTTATGTTTTTTTTATTGTATTGTTATTATATCGATGAACTGCTTATATGAGATTGACAGCCATATATATCTAGCAAAGAAATAAATACTTACAGTTTGTATAGTTTACATATTTCCTTATATATACACTAGGCAACTAATGCATACTAAAGCAAAGTATTTTTGTGCTCAATTATCTCTAGTATATATTTCTCTGCACATGAACTATACATTTTTGTACATCTTTTCCTGAATAATGAACTGCATGTAGAGACTTGCATGCTCCTTTCACATACTTTATTATCTTCCCCTAGTGAGATTAATCATATTTTGTTCTCCCTTATGTTCGGAATGAGTAAATATGGCTTGGTGCAGGTTTACAAATGGATAAATATGATATAATGTTAGATTACTAATGAGCACCCATTGTGAATTCAGATTCAACAAGCAAATATTCATTTTCTGTTTCAGGGAGAGCCAAAACTGATACATAAGGGAAGAGAAGGAGATTATGGCATTCATGGGCTAGTGCTTGTATTAAATTATGGTTTATTAAGCAATAGATGCCACTTGTAAATAGGTTCAATTTGTCTTGCAGCTGGAAGTCTTCATATTCAGTTGGGAAACTTGGCTACTCCATTTTCTCTAATTGAAGTCAAGAGGACTTTAAAGATGTGTAACTTGAGCTGTGCTGTATAGTAAGTAAATAGCTGCTTCGATAAGAATACCGATGATGTGGCATAATCATTGAATTTCACTTTCCAAATTTGTATAAAAATATCATTTTATTTCATAAGGTTGATAGGATTACAAGCTTAGAAAATAGCATTTTCTTAGAAAAGAGATTTCTATAACACTTTACAGAATAGACATTTGTATGCAGGAAGGATTAAAATTGGAGACCTCATATATAGCTAGGCAATCCACAGACATATGCAGTCCCAAACCAATTTTTGTAGCTACCGGAGTCATAGGTGTCCATTGAAAGCCCCAATGTGTGTCATGACGTATAATATGTAAATTTCATGATGATATCATGATCACATAATTTTACTTGCCTTCCTTGGTCCTCTGCAAACACCCAGATCAGAGTCTCTTTTGACTACATCATCATTAAATTTCAAAATGGCAGTTTCCTGCCATTTTGAGGCAAAAACACATCTTACAGCAGGAGTATCTATCCCCTGGGCCACAGCCCACTACTGGACTGTGCCTTGTTCTGAACTGGGCCTCATGGGTGACTGGTCGGTGCATGGGTGCACACACAGAGCTCAACTTGCATGAGCAGTGGGCCGGCACAAGGAACTTAACCTGAGTGAGCAGCAGGATGGTGTGCAAGTGTGTGAGGAACTCAACTTGCATGGGTTGGTTCCCCTATAGCACACCCCCAAGGGCCACCAAGCAGTAAAAGTTGGGGACTGCTGCTTTACAGTAAGTTTAAAATTTGGATTACAAGAGCGGGAGGGGAATACTTTCCAATACTCCCAAAAATAAAACAGCAATTCCATGCCCATCTTAAATTTGATCCTATCCATACAGTTCCTAAAACTTTTAAAAATCCTCAACAAGGGCAAAAACGTTTGCTAATTGGAACTTGTCATTCAGTGTACTCCAACTGAAGGCTCAGATCCTCAAACCTCTGATTCTATCAATCTATTATTTTTCAAAATATTTTAGATTCGGGTTTGTGATATAAATAAATAAATAAATCCAGAATCAATTCTCCACTACACAAAGTCCAGCCACAGTTCTTTATTACACCTTCTTCCATTCCAGTGGTAGATCACCTGTCATCTATTGGCCTCAGTTGCTGCCAAGATGCAACAGGCCATAATTTTTTTTTCTTTTGTTTATCCCAATTGATTTTCAAATAATTGTTTTTCTCGTTCTTTGCATTCCTAGTAGCTGCCATAATCAAAAGCAGAGATGTTATCCTGCCTCATAAGCTGCTGCAAAACTACTTGCAGCTGTGAAATAACTTCAGTACAGATGATATTTATCAAGAGTTTGGACACTAGCTTATGTATGAGTCGGGAAGCTTCAGTAAAGATCTATTGAGCAAACAAGAATAAGAACAGCATTTAATAAAAGTTCAATCATAAAAAAAATGCTGTGGTTCAAAGTAGGAGTAATAAATCATTTCAACTTCTATTTGTGCTTCAAAATCCAGGAAATTGGAATCATGATTCTGCACAACACAAACTGCAAAGACTTTCTTCAGACTCCTCTGAACATCAGATTTGGTTTTGGAAGAGACATGCCCATTCAAGCGATGCAATGCTTGAGAGAGAACGTCCCTCAAGAAAGGACTCATAATGCCTTTGGATAAGGCATGATTTCATTATTAACCTATCTGGTGTCATGCGGTTTTATTTTGTTTTTTTATTTTGTGGAAATCTGAACCACACTTCATCATATTTTGTGTGCTCCTGGAGATAACCTAGCACACCACATGTATTAGATGAATATTAAATATAAACTTTTATACTAAACACTTTTATAATAGTAGAAAATGTCTAGAAAATGGATGCTAGAATTAACAATTTCATTGTAGTTTAATATATGGAGTTAACCCTAGCAGTTCTGTGAATCAACTTTATCTATTCGGGGTGTGGGGGGTGAAACCGACAAAATCCTGAAAATTCTGAAGTACACCCATATAGCAGAAAATATAAATCTTTCTGTGCTGAAAATGAATTCTGTTTATTTGCTAACCAACAGTAATTTTTAAATGTTCGAGTAATATACAGGCATTTCCTGGCAACACAAAGTACAAGAAAAATTAATTTATAGCAATCAATACAAGTGGGTGGGGAGGAAACAATGAATAACAGACTTTTTTTTGCCATAACAGAGCTTTTTTGCCATCATGATTCTCAGAGCTAAATAGCTTAAAGAGAAATATGTAAAATGGATTTGCCTCTGATGACAGATTAAGGCTCAAAAGAGACAATTTTTCTGATTATTTGGATGGTTGCTGGTTAGAGTTGAGGTAGCAACTTGAATTCAGTAAAAACCAGAAAATTGCAAGAAACATGATCACAATTCAGTTACCTAAAGGTTGAGGCACGTCTCATTATAAAACCTGGAAAATACTGTCCTGGGTAAGCTATGGATGCAAAAAGGATGAAAAGGAAAGATATCATGTTTAGGGTTCCTTTTTGATGGACTTATATTATGGACAAACTTCACTAGGTTTGCATTACAGGTAGTCCTCAACTTATGACCACAATTGAGCCCAAAATTTCTGTTGTTAATCTAGACATTTGTTAAGTGAATTTTGCCCCATTTTATGACCTTTTTTGCCACAGTTTTTAAGTGAATCTGGCTATCCCTATTGACTTTGATGTTAGAAAGTCTTAAAAAGGTGATCAAATGACCCCGGGACATTGTAGCAGTCATAAATATGTGCCAAGCATCTGAATTTTGATCCTGTGACCATGTGGATGTTGCAACAGTTATAAGTGTCAAAAAAGGTCATAAGTCACTTTTTTCAGTGCCATTGTAACTTCAAACAGTCACTAAATTAACTGTTGTAAGTTGAGGACTACCTGTACTGATTATTGGCCGCTCTGCATGATTGTTGAGTGGTAACAATTTAGGCTAGTTAAGAGCCAAATTGAGTATTATATTTTTTAGCTGACACATTATTGTAGAATCAGGTCTGCGAATCATAAAACCAAGGGTTGTATTTCACAGAGCATTTAACTGTTAATAATGACAGAATGGATATATTTGTTTTAATATACATGTATGTGTGTGTGTGTGTGTGTGTGTGTGTGTGTATGTTATTCGGCTTTGTTCAGGTATTTTCCCACGTCATTGTAGTTGTGCTTTTAAAGTTGTAGCAACATTTCGGCAGAATCTCATCTGCCATCATCAGGCTTCTGTATTGTGTTCATCTGTGAGTCAGACTTTCACAGCCATTTCAGTTTTAAATTTGGGGCAGCCTACTGCTGTGCCAGAATGGTTTTTTTCTTCATCCTGATTGGTTGGGAGTCTTGGTCTGTGTTTATTGGTCTTGGAGTTTACTGTGTTCTGCTTGATTGGTGTTTCTAATATCTTCTGTCTGTTTTGTGGCTCTTTTTGTGTCTTGATTGGCTGGCAACATTGTGTTCCTGCATTGGAGTCCTTTAGTGTAGCTTGGCTCCGAGTAAATGGATGGCTATCATTAGTTAGGAAGCTAGGTTTCATCTGGGTGCCTGGTTGGGGTGTGTTTGAGCTGGAGGTATCAGGGGGGATCTGTTTGTGCCCAGGTGTTTGCCTGGCTAGTGGTGTGGAGATTTTTTTGTTGGTGAGTGCAGGCTTCCAAATGATTGACAGCCTGGTGGAATCATCTCTTCTATTCATGCTTTCAGGTCTTTTTTCAATCTCTATGGCTTCTCTGATAATTCTGTGGCTGGGGTTTTCTATAGTGGCTAGGGTTTTGGTGCCATTGAAGTTGATGCTATGACCTGTGGCTTTCATGTGTTGGACTAGTGAGGAAGTATGTTCCAGCTTTTTTTACTGCATTTTTGTGTTCATCCAAGCGGGTACTAATTTTTCTATTGGTCTGTCCAATGTATGTGGCCGGGCATGATCCACAGGGGACTTCATATATACTTTGGTTTTCCAGGTCAATTTTATCTTTGGGGTTTCTAAGGATGGCTGCTATTTTTCTGTCTGTTTTGAAGGCAGTCCTGATGTGATGCCTGTGTAGTATCTTACTGATTTTGTCTGTAGTACTTCTTATATAGGGCAGGACAGCTGTTCCATAGGTCTGTTCATCTTATAGGTCTCCATTATGTCTCAGTGTGTTTTTGTGGATCAAGCCAGTGATTTTGGTTTTGTGGAAGCCGTTGGCTGTCAGTACTTTAGTCAGGGTGCATAGTTCAGTCTTTATGTGTGTCTTGTCTGCCAGGCGTTTGGTTCTGACGAACCAAACCATTCTGACAGAAGATATTAGAAACACCAATCAAGCAGAACACAGTAAACTCCAAGGCCAATAAACACAGACCAAGACTCCCAACTAATCAGGATGAAGAAAAAAACCATTCTGGCACAGCAGTAGGCTAGCCCCAAATTTAAAACTGAAACAACTATAAAAGTCTGACTCACAGACAAACACAATACAGAAGCCTGATGATGGCAGATGAGATTCTGCCGAAATGTTGCTACCACTTTAAAAGCACAGCTACAATGACGTGGGAAAATACCCGAACAAAGCTGAATAACATACATACATACATACATACATACATACATACATACATACTTATTGTTATGCGATTATTATTTTATCCATATAGTCCAGGCAGTCTAATGAATCAGGTGGGCATACCCATTTTTGGAATGTGTAATAAACAATAATTAAATAAACATTTATAGAAACTGGTTATGGATTTCTGCAATGTCCACTATATGGGTTATTTTGGCAAACCACTCTGAAGCTATCATTGGTCTCAATGCTATTGAACAGTTGATATTCATCACTCTAAGTGTGTAACAGACTTGTGTTCTGGAGATCTGGAGATGCTGTTTTTCAAAGGTGGCACTTATCTCAGGGGACTACTTCCTCCTTAAATTAGGTAAAGTACTTGTGATGGCATCTCAGAAATTGATTAAAATATAGCTTTGCAAGAAGAATTGGGTAACAGAAAATAGGTGATTTGGTAACTTGCTCTGAGTTTCCTTTTGGAAAATTTTCTCCCTCTCTCCCTCTCCCTCTCCCTCTCCCTCTCTCTCTCTCCCTCTCCCTCTCTCTCTCTCCTCCCTCCCTCCCTCCCTCCCTGCCTGTCTGTCAGCCTGCCTGCCTGCCTGCCCGCCTCTCTCTCTCTCTCTCTCTCCCGCTCCCTCCCTCTTTCTCTATTGTCTACCTATCACATTGTTGAACTGACCATCTCTCTTCTACCAAGCAGTCACTGTCAGACTGTCAGGCATATATTTTCATGTATAAGAAGCTGAATTCTCATTTTTTTATAAGGAATCCAAACAAAATTATGAATCCTGCACTACTCAGTGAAAGTGTGAATGTTGAAGTCCCAAACACATATGGAAGGCAATGTTAAATTGTGTATCATAGTAGACCACAATGTGTTTATATTTGGGAAAGCACTTTCCAAAGGATTCTCTTACATTAGTTAAACTGTTTGCACACATAGAACTTCACTGGATTTGTGATATGGGTCCCAGTAGGATCTGCATTCTCTTTTGTCTAAACAACTTTGTGCTATTCCTTCCTTTTAAAAGGAAGGCAGCCGATATATCATGTCTGGGTTGATTACAGGTATCTCCTTTCTAAATCTCTCTGACCTTTTGGAAGTCTTCAGTTCAACAGCTTGATCCTACATTAATAGCTGAATTGCGGTCTGGTTTATGGTTTCCATCCTCAATAATATCCACAATTTTCTAATCTTTCCAAAGGTCAAAACCTCTCATTAACTGCATATCTAACACCAATGCCATATTTCTTTGGTTCCCAATAACCCATTATCTTTCTGTCCCTTTCCAGATCTCCCATTATTGTATTATATTGATTTATTTCAGATTTGGATGATGATCTCAAACAGAAGAAAGTACTTTGTGCCATTTTAAATGAAATTAACTGAAAACAAGCGATAACATGGACTAGAGGGGGGAAAAATGCACGTGTCTACTTTATTTAAAGGACTAATTCTGCTGACTCAATATTACTCACGAATCAATGAGAATATTATTTATTTCTTGCTGCAGTGAAGATTGCACTTTATATCCATAGTCAATCATAAAAAGATCAGTCAAGTGGACAGCAGTATTGAAAGAACAGAATGCCCTGAGACATTAACTGCAACAGAAGATAAAGCTGAGCCATACATTTATTAGTCCCTTGGCAAAACAATATGCAGGCTGGTAGCTGAGTTGAAATTGTGCTGATGCACACTCTGCTTCAGACATCCATAGGGAGATTGCCTTCTTCTCACTCACTCTGCACCTTCCTTAATTTTTCTTTCCATACGTTTGAATTTCTTGTACAGTCCAGATGTATATTTTATATACAATAATGCAGGTCTTTGCGTGTTCGGGTCTTTTCCTGTGTAAGATTGAGAGCATCTTGGCAACTTTTCGACGAGGTCCCACTTGCCATCTTCAGGCTGGTGCTTTTGGCTTTGTGCTTGTGCGAGCAAAGCATGATTGGAGCTGCCTTTGTCTCCCTGAAAATTGTTTATATTGGGCAGAGGTAGATGAGCACAAAGGGCATCTTGACAGTCTCAGCAACATTTGCAACAGGAAAAGCAGGTGGATGATTTCTTCACCCTTGACTGAAGAAAAAAGAAAATGTTCAACAATTTATCAAGGGCAGAAATTATCCACTGGAAAAGATGCCTAGTAACAACACTGCTTAAAAAGTTTAATAAGAGGAAGCATCTCCCAAAACTTCCCCCTGGATTTAGGAATATAAAAAGTCAGGGAAGTGTCAAAGCAGTGGACACATTTGCATAATAAAAGACAAATCACTCACACCCCTCCCTTATCCACACTAAGATCCCCTCTGTCTGAGAATGTTTATGAAATTACCTTTTTAAAAAATAGCTTATCATCTTTCCTCTAATTGAAAGAGAATTGACAGGAAACAAAACAAAGCAAAAACAACAAAGAAGAATTTCTTTCCCTAGTACTCTGTAAGAGAACTGCTATTAATTGTAGCTTGGCTGAATTTTTCTCTTAAAGAAAATAATGTCCCATCAATATTATATGTTGCCTCCAGGGAAAATATTTCCTTTGAATGGGTGAATAGTGCACAGTGTCTACATTATTTACAGTATCAAGATGACAGATCCAGCACTGGTCTCCGAAGAGCAATGGCCTTCTGCCTATTTCAGCTAATCGTCTTTTGTTGAAATAGAAATGTCTGGCTTTTATGCTCTGCTTTGGGATTATGCATCTAATGAGAAGCTGTTCACAGATCCATTAAATAATTAAACAATTCCTGCCTTTTCTGCCCAAAGAATGACCTAACACCTTCCCCTGTAGACAATTTCACATTCAGTAAACATGGTTACCTTTTTGCCTACCATTTCAGAAAAATAGTACAAGAAAAAGCCTATGCAATGGGTATCTTAATCTTATAATGCTAATAAAATTAGCATTAAAACAATAATAGGATAATATGCAGAACAGTAATATCTCATTATCATGAAATAATTCCACGATAGTTAAGATGCTGAGCTTGTCATCTGGAAAGCTGACAGCCTGAGTTTGAGACCTGAGCGCTGAGCAATGGGGTGACCTCCCTTTCCTTGATCCAGTTCCTGCCCACCTAGCAGTTTGAAAGCATGAAAATGCGAGTAGATTAATAGGTACCACTTTGGTAGTAAGGTTATGCTGGCCACATGATCAAGAAATGTCTTTGGATAATGTTGGTTTCCTCAGCCAATAAATGAAGATAAGAACTGTGCCCTTCAGTTGGATATGATTGGACAGGGATGCCTTTATCTTTTTATTTAACAAAGAAGATGATTTTTCACAACTCTTCAGCTATGTAATGCTATGGCTCTGAATAAGAAGAATATGACTCTGAATTAACTTTGAATGCTCTAAAGACCTGCATACTTCAACGTCTATGTCTATTAAAAGGTTGGTGATTCAGCTAGATCATATATTTATATATTCTGATACAAGTTTTAAATAATTGCTTTGCTTAGCTTTCTAAACCTGCTTTAGAAATTTCTGGTAGGAGATAAAGTATCGGACAACTGTTTTATCTATTACTTTTCTAGACTACTGAAGGCAAAACCCATTTCAGTGTAATTTGGAGATCAAATTAACAATGTACAATTCTTTCCCTTCTGGGATGGTTTTAATATCCAGAAGAAGAGAAGCATCTTCGTATAATCATATATAGACATCAACTTTGTTGTGCTCAAGCAGATGAGGTCAGGAAACAACACATCTCCTCTGATCAATTCATCTCACAAAGCTGTGATTCTGGGATGAGACAATTTACCAGATTTTACTTGGCACCATTGTGGAAACCTGTGAAGGACAGTGGAGAAAATATAGACTTCAAGTTTACAGATAGTCCTTGACTTACAACCACAACTGAGCCCCAAATTTCCTTTGCTAAGCAAGACAGTTGTTAAGTGAGTTTTCCTTATTTACAATCTTTCTTACCATTGTAGTTAAGTGAATCACTGCAGTTATTAAGTTAGTAACATGGTTCTTAAGTGAATCTGGCTTCCTCATTGACTTAGCTTATCTGAAGTTTGCAAAAGGTTATCAAATGACCCTGGGACATAGTGACCATCATAAATATAAGCCAGTTGCCAAACTGCCAAATTTTGATCACATGACCATAAGGATCCTGCAACAGTTGTAAGTGTGAATATGGTCATAAATCATATACTTAGATTGTATTGTATTATGTTAGAATAGAATATAATTATTTATTGGCAAAGTGTGATTGGACACACAAGGAATTTGTCTCTAGCGCATAAGCTCTCAGTACATACAAGCAACAATGATAATCATAATCATAAATTCCACTGTAACTTCAAACAATCACTAGAAAGAGTGCAGAGAAGAGCAACCAAGATGATTAGTGGACTGGAAGCTAAAACATATGATGAATGGTTACAGGATCTGGGCATGGCTAGTCTAGTGAAAAGAAGGACCCTGATAGCAGTGTTCCAATATTTGAGGGGCTGCCACAGAAAGGAGTGGGTCAAGTTATTTTCCAAAGCACCTGATGGCCAGACAAGGAATAATGGATAGAAACCAGACAAGGAGAGATTCAACCTGGAAATAAGGAGAAGCTTGCTGACAGTGAGAGCAATCAACCAAAGGAACAGCTTGCCTTCAGAAGTTGTGGGAGCTTCATCAATGGAAGCTTTCAAGAAGAGACTGGACTGCCATCTGTCAGAAATGGTATAGAGTCTCCTGCTTGAGTGCAGGGGGAGGGTTTGGACTGGATGACCTGCCAGGTCTCTTCCAACTCTTTTAATCTATTAAGGTCTATATTTCATAAACAAATAGTTGTAAGTTAAGGACAACCTGCACAGGTTATGTAATGGACAAAGAGTTTTTTTTAAATATCAGCTGCTGGTAGATGTTTGAAAGCACTAGAAAGAAAATTATAAGAAATCTTCTCCAAAGCTGTGACAACTTATAGCAGCTAATGGGGGTGAGTGAATGTGGATCATTCTGAACACTTCAAGTCAACGTTCTTCCAATATCCTAGTGAACCTTTTTAAAGGCCAGGCTAAAATCAATCTAAAATGAGATTTAAATCAGTATGAATTGCTCAATGCTATAGTGGTTTATAGTAAATTTAACCCAATCTTCTTTTTCAAGTTGTCACCCTTTCTTTCCATCTGCTTTGTTTGCAAGTTTTCTACTTTCTCTTTTTTCTCCAATTCAATCTTCCTCTGAAAATGAAGAGCCTGCTAAAGACTGGAATAGTATCTGTAAGTCTGGATCTCCAGGATATGAACAGGAAGCCAGGCACATCAGCATGTCAAAAAGCCACACATTTCTACATCAATGTCTGCTGCACAATTCCAAATATAAGGCAAATTCCTATTCCTACACTTGTTGTAGGAACCAAATCATTTAAAAGCAAACTTGGCTTTTCTCTGTATTTCTCAGCCCCACATCCTTATAGAAAATAATCTATTTAAAATTGAATCTTTACTGTTGTGGAAAATGGCATCTTTCTGGGTATTATTTTGTGGTGGAGAACCTGCTTTCATTTAAAGATGAGGTGAATCAATTTTTTCTTATTCTCTTTTTAAAAATAACCAACAATCAAACTTAAATCTTTTGCAGGTTGTAGGCAGCAGATAGGCATTTATTACTGTCAGAGAACAGCCATAAAACAAAACACCTGCTTATAGTTCTGACAGTTGCATTAAGCACAAAGCAAAATCTGAAATAACTTCAGTAAAAGTGGTTGATTTGGTCAGCGGTTGCTTTATTATACAACAATAATTGTGCAAAACTGGGTCACTTTTACAACTGCATCTCAATCAGAAAAAAAGAAAATCTTTTCCTTTCCCTGGCATTTTCCTTAAAATAGGCTTAATATATATGAGGCAGGAATCTCCATAAAGGGGAGAACATAAACTTACCATCACTACTTCTTCACTACCCATGGGGAAACATACTCAAGAAGGATGGTGCAATATTCTTTGTTTAAATTTAGAGAGAAGTTATTGTATTGTTATTATCTCCGGACTAAAAGAAAGCTGGAGGTCATCTTTGTTACACATTTATTTGTTAAATGTTTTTGTTCCCTTTTTATTTATATTGTTATCCCCCCTCCCTTTTTCCTTAGTTGGGATTAGTTGGCATTATAAAGTTTGGTTTTGAAATTTAATAAATATCTTATTTTTTTTTTCAAAAACAAAATGAAAACATGATACAATATCTTCTCTCCAGAAAAAAAATATTGCATTTCTCAAGTCCTTGGGTATATTTTCTTTTTTCGCAATCATGGCCAAAGAAGTGTCCTTTCAACAAAGAAATAAGATTTCTCTGCAACTAAAATAGTTCTTGACTTACAACTGTTCATTTAGTGACTGTTCAAAATTACAATGGAATTGAAAAAAGGGAGTTGTGGCCAGTTCTCACACTTAGGACCATTTCAGTATTCCCATAGTTACAGGATCAAAATTCAAATGCTTGGCAACCTGCATGTATTTCTAACTGTTTCAGTATTCCTGGGTCATGTGATCACCATTTGTGACTTTCCTAGCTGGCTCCTGACAAGAAAAGTCAATGGAGGAAGCCAAATTCACTTCACAATCACACGATTCACTTAAAAACTACAGTGATTTGCTTAACCAGTGTGGCAAAAAGGTCATAAAATGGGGCATCTCACTTAACAACCACCTTGATTAGCTACAGAAATGCTGGGCTCAATGATGGTAATAAGTTGAGGACTACCTGTATTCTACCTGTATGTAAGCTCATGGACCTCAATAATTTCTTCTGAATGTAATTGGCCACTTTTCTAAAAGCAGTGAAAACCTCTGCCTGACATTTCTGGGTAGTAAATGGTTCCATAAAGATGATATAGTGGTTGGATTTTGACATGCTGCAGTTCTGACAGAACACCCATCCTGACTGAATCATTTCAGCCTGGAAATCAGAAATCACAGATGTTAAAGATCAATGTTTATTTAAAGTTAACGAGCAGGATGTGAAGAAACTGATTTGGAGATTGATTCATCTTTTTTTCTACATTATTCTAAATGAATGCCTTAATTTAATATCATTCCAATATCTCAGGGGTTGCCACAAAGAAGACGGGGGTCAAGCTATTTTCCAAAGCATCTGAACGCAGGTAAAGAAGCCATGGATGGAAACTAATCAAGGAGAGAAGCAACCTAGAATTAAGGAAAAATTTCCTGATGGTTAGAACAATTAATCAGTAGAACAACTTGCCTCCTGAAACTGTTGATACTCCAATACTGGAAGTTTTTAAGAAGAGATTGGACAACCATTTGTCTGAAATGGTATAGGATTTCCAGCCTGAGCATGGGGTTGGACTAAGGTCCCTTCCAACTCTATTACTCCATTCTGTTCTGTTCTTAATTGTCACACTGCTTTTAATATTATCAGTTGCAATTTCAAATAACTAAAGCATATCAGATAAAGCAAGATTTTTATTCTCAAGTGATTGAGACACTATGGTGCTATATCATGGCAATTTTATCATGGTTTTACCCTAATTCAATATTTTGTGTCACATGTTGTATTCTCCACATACTGTATACATATGCATTTGTTGATGCTTTATTTAAACTTAGATTTGTGTTTGTATATGTACTTTATCAGTGCAGTAAATCAGTGATTCCATGATCACTGTAGATGCCATGCAATAAATAAAAAAACAAACACAAATAAATAAGTAACCAAAATAATTTTTGCCACAAATTTTAAATGAATCACTGCAGTTGTTAAGTTAGTAACATGGTTGTTAAGTGAATCTGGTTTCCTCATTGACTTTGTGTCATGCTCCTGTCAGAATCTGATTCTGAGGGGGAGGTTGAGCAGCTGACAGGGAGTGGGAGTGTGGCTCCAGTGGCTGTGGAAAAAACTGGGGAAGGGCATCATCTTAGAGCACGCGAGGAGGAACAGGGAAGGGAACAATGTGAGTTACATGGTTTATGGGAGAGGAAAGGGCCCTGATCCCCTTCATTAGCTGCAGCTGCGAAAACTGTTTAAAAAGGCAATCTATGCACAGCAAAGTTGCTGGAAGCAAAGCGTGCATTATCTTTGTTGAGTCTTATCTGGGTTCTGGCATCCTCCCAACTGTGTGTATTTCATTATCTTTTGGAAGTCTGCAATTCCTTATCCTGCCCTGTCTTGTTAATTGCTGCAGCATGGTTTGTGTTGGTTTTTATTTATAATCTATATTTACTTTGGGTTCGGACTGAATTTCTTCCCTTTAAAGATTGTGACTCTTGGGAGAGCTTTTTCTCCAGCCGATGATAACTGGACATTGGGGGCCAAGTTGGAGGTATTAAAGGGGACTTTACCTATTTTTGTGACTTTGTTGCTTTTGTGCCATGCCCCAGGTCATCACACTTTGCTTGTCAGGAGGTTGCAAAAGAGCCTAGGGCACTGCAACCATCTTAAATACGAGTCAGTTGCCAAGCATCCAAATGTAAATCACATGACCATAGGGATGCTGCAATAGTCATAAGTGTGAAAAATGGTCAATACTGTTATAACTTTGAATGGTTACTAAGCAAACTGTTGTAAGTCAAGGACTACCTGTAATAGCTAAAGTATCATTTTTAGAATTTTTCATCACATTTCAGTGTATGTCTTCTTAGACGTAAGAACTACTAAGGTCACCCATGGCATAGCTACAAAGATACAACCTAAATCTTTTGTATTCAAATTGTATTGGTTGCACTCAAGCATCGTCTTTTTTCTTCTTCTTGTTGGTCAGTTGTTAAGTTGTGTCCAATTCATTGCAACTCCATGGACCATAGCATGCTAGGCAGTGGTGAGGTTCAATTTTTTTTCTTACCGGTTCTGTGGGTATAGTTTGGTGGTCATAGTGTGGCTTGGTGCGCGTGGCAGGGGAAGGATACTGCAAACTCCCCATTCCCTCCCCACTCCTGGGGGAAGATTATTGCAAAACCCCATTCCCTCCCCACCCCACTAACCTGCTTTCCAGCTCCATTCTCCTGTGCAGGGCAACAAAAGAAGACCCAGCCAATCAACTGGGACTTGGGAGGCAGAGAATAGCTGGGGGTGGGGCCAGTCAGAGGTGGTATTTGCCGGTTCTCTGAACTACTCAACGTTTCCGCTACTGGTTCTCCAGAACTGGTCAGAACCTGCTGATTACTACCTCTGATGCCAGGCCGCCTGTCCTCCACTGTCTCCCACAGCTTGGCTAAATTAATGTTCATTGTGTCAATAATACAGTCTAGCAATTTTATCCTCTGTCATTTCTTTCTCCTTATGCCATCAATGCACTCAGGCATGTCTAATGCTAACCAAATATTGCCAATTGATATCACAATGTCTTCATTCATTTATAAATAATATTATATCCTTCCAATTTTAATGCACCACTTAGTGTTTTGAAAGCAACAGAGTATCTTTACAAGTGGAAATCTGTTTTGTGGCTTATGCGGCTATAAGAGTTAACATATTTTATATTTTCTAACATCAGACTTTCCTTCCACTACGGAAAGACAATATTCTCCCCCCACCTCAGGTATTTCAGTTTTTTAAATGCTTTGTTTATGCTGCAGAATTATTTTGCATATCAATTCAGCATTTCCAATGCAGCTATGAAATCTGCCACGCCTGGGTCTGCCCACACAGAGAATAAATCAAAGCATCTTTTCATTTCTAAGAGGGTGAGCTGATTCACAGTACCCTGAATGATGCATTTTACCAGTAACTGACAGAGATACTTGAAGAAGAAAAGAAAAGAAATCACGTTGCTCTTCTTGGATGATGTGGTTTCCTAATCAGTATTTGGGCTGCGTATGGATGGTTTTGTATCCTCTGCAGCTAGGAAGAATTTCACAGTTAATGAATAACAGAACAAGTCACTCTGCCGGCTAATTACCCAGATAATAATTACATTAATTTAAGGAAATCAGTAATAGCATAGTAGCCTTGTTTAATTTGTGGTTCACTTGCACAAACCAGTCTCTACACTCATCCGAGAGCCAATATTTGCATTTTGAATTCACCAGGTAAAATGATGCTAGATAGTAGCATTGTTTAATGGATGCCAATTAGACAGAAACATATCTACATTGCAAACCAATGAGAAGAAATGGGAATTCTGAGAAGGCTGGATCCATCCCCTTGCCTTTCCTGGTACATTATAGATATCCCTGTGCCTGGAAGCAGTCATGTCACAAAACATGTTTTAAATAATCTGAAAGCAAAAGACAAGCTAATAAATCATACACCAAAAAGATTTGCCTGCCTTTGGGGCAATTTTCCCATTTAGCAGTATTCACCTTCAAAAAGTCACAGATTATCCCTTTATAATTATAACCTTTGAATGTCAATGCTTTTGAGAATAGAGGTAGGACAGATTTGAATTTAATCAATTTGTTCCTAAATTAGAAGATGAAAGCTGGAGATGATAATGATAGGGTTGAGGATTCATCATTTGGTGCCTTTTATTATTTACTTCTGAAGCATTGTTCACACAAGAGTTACAACTGGGTCCTTCAAACTCTTTGGTTTACAACCCCTGCAATCATGGCTATTGGTTATGCTTGCCAGGGATTATGAAAATTGGGGAGCACTAGGTTGTCTAACTCTGATATGTGGAAAGTGATGAAAGTGAGAAAGAGAAAGAAACAGAGGGATAGCTTTAAACACAGAATGTCGCAGAACCATAATGTATGATAAGTTCTGATGGAGAAACAAGTGTGGAGTTTAATGAGGGAGAATTTGATATAAGATTTTAATGACAATATGTTTAAAATCAGGTATTTTACTTGTAAGACGAAGCAGCTGATTCAATCATATTGACTTCAAGGAAAAATACTTAGAATTCCAGAATCTTCATGAGAGGGTTTTAAGGACAAGTTGAGAGAACTTTCTTTTTCCCAATAGATGATTTAAACACAATTATTTTGGGAACTAGACCTGAGACAGATAATGTTTTGAGGTGCTTTATTTAGCTCTTTGATCTGATGATTTACTATTGTACCCATGGCTCAGAGTCTGGGTCAAATAATGCAACATCTGGGTCAAATCAATGATATTCACTCTCCTTTGCAAAATTATTCAAACCATAACTGCTGAGCCAGCTGGCTGCCAACTGCTATGTCGATATCTCATTTCTGCGGGTAGCAGGCAGAGAGAGAAAATGAGAGACAGTGTAATTGGTTAGGTGTTGAATATTTTCTTTTAAAGACTCAACTTTTTGTTTCCCACATGATCGAAGAAGTATAATAATGCCTAATACAAATGAGTTAATCAAAATAGAACAGCTGTAGATCTGCCTGGAAGCCAGATGGAACCAAACATCACTATATCTTGCATTACATAACAATACCAAGAAAATGATGGGAAATTTATTTCTAAATGTTGTTTGTTCTGTTAAGCATCTCTGATACACTACATGCATCCTGCTGTGATGTATTAAATCTTTCATTCCTAGAATATGTTAATTTATTTGTGTTTTTAACTCAAATACCATTTGGGAATGGAAGATATAAGCACTTGGGAAACTTTGTATAAAACAAATTTTAATCTTTTTACAGAAGATACTTTAATAAAACTGTTAACTACTTTAACAAGGTGTACTGTATAACCTTAACAGATCAACAGAATTGGAAGGGACCTTGTAAGTCTTCTAGTCCAACCCTCCATCCAAGGAGGAGACTCTACACCATTTCTAGTCTCTTGAAAGCTTCCAGTGGTAAAGCTCTCACAACTTCTGAAGGCAAGCTGGCTGATGGAATTTATATAAGCTTCAGGTAATTACTTGAGTTTGTTATGTTAGGGTAAAATCTTTGGAACTGAAGGAATATGCATGCCCTAGGGCTGCAAAAGTTAAAATGGAATGTGCTTATGTAAAATGAAGTAGTGATTAGTTTTCAGGCCAAATGATCCTGGACTAGTTTTATTTTTATTTTGTTATGATGTTTCATCAGCAGCTGTGGCTGGCATCTTCAGAGACAGAGTTACTTTGTGGTGTACCTCTTGCTAATACACAAACTGTTAAAATTGGATGGCTGGACTTTTCTATACTAATAATCCTCCCTTCCTCCCTCCTTATTATTCTGTAGGATAGTAAGTCCTATCTGAAGAATGAATGGCTTTCTGGAGATTTTGAAAACATTATTTCAGGGCCAATTTCAGCCCTGGCCTGACTTGCATCATTTAAACTTTGTTGAATGCTGAGGAGGGAGGAGTTCCCCTCTTGAAAATGTGCCCTTCAAATGTGCCTTTCATCTTTTTGTTAGTACTGTGATTCTGGGCAGAGATGTGGATGTGGCTGTTGTTATTTGGATCTCTGGTAGCCTTATCGGTTGATATATCCTTCTAATGAAACCACTCAAGAAAATGTATAACATTTATATAAATATAATATAAGTGATTTTCTTCCTAAAGCCTGTCAGTTCTTGAATGGAATTGTGTTCAGGGCCAGTAGAAGCAATAAGGCATGTTGATTATACAAATGCATGCTATACCTATATCTGGTTGGATTTGGAGAGGCAGTTTAAGGCTGAGAGATCTGTGGTCAAGTAAATAATATCATCTATAAAGCTAGCTTGTCCCATTTATTTTGGACTTTATGGGTGAAGAATCTCCATAGGCCTTTTTTCTTTCCATAAAAGACAAGGCTCAGAGAAGTTGTAAAGAATATCTATTCTTCAAATTCCCAGGCTAATCTATATAACTGGCAGTGACTTGCTAACATAAAAGTAGGAGTTGTTAATGATTAATTGTTTTTAATTGTTTTAATTTGTCTTAATGATTTTTCTTGTGGTGTAATTTTGGGTTATTTATTTATATCTGGGGGGGGGGCATGATTTTTTTAACTCTGTGAGTTGTGCACAGTCACAATGTGAGATAGGCCCCCTTAAAAATTGAATGAAAGAATGAATGAATAAACCCAGAGTGTCACTGTTTATTTTATTTATTTTTGTCAATTGCTTACAAGATAATAGGCTCCCAACTTCTGGGCTGTGGCCCACTACCAAACCCTGGCCCATTCAAAAACATGCAGTTTCATTTGTGCGAATGGAGGGTACATGTGGAACCATCCCCTCCCCACCCAAGTCTGCAAAGCTGGAAAGGTTGGAAAATGTTATTCTAGGCAGAACAGAATAGGTTAAGAATGTGGTGGCATCAGGAGTGGCATCAGGAAGTGTGGTTATGGTACCAGGTTTTTCTGTTTTGGTTTATTGCTCCTGGTGTTTTATTCATTGTTTTTTATTGTTACATATGTTGTTTTAGTTTTGGATTGTTTTTATTGTTGTTTTATAAAAACAATATACCAATTTATAGAGTATAAGATGTATGATTAATTAAATATATACAGCTAGTCCATTACTTACAACCACAATTGGGACTGGAATTTTGGTTGTAACTCTTTGCAGAGATATTTTGAGGCACCATGTGACTGGACTCAATTTTATGACTGTTTTTAAATGGTTATTAAGCTAGTGAGCATTTCATTAAGCAAACCAAAAGGTCGTGTGTGTCACAAAATGCAATTGCATGACTGTGAGATGCTGCAACCAGCTGTAAATCCAAGCTGGTTGCCAAGGATCCAAAATGCAGTCACATGACCGCTGGAGTAATAAAGCTGTCATAACTTTGAAGATGGATCATAAGTTATTTTCTTTAAGTTCATCATAACTTTGAATGTTGTTAAGCAGAGTTGTAAGTTGAGAACTAACTATAATTCTGGCACCCGAGCATAAAATATATTTTTCAGATGTCTAAGTAAGTTATCACATTCATTCTCTTGTTAGTCCATGTTGTAACTGGAACCACAGTATTATTTGAAGACTATATATATTAAAAGATAATTCTAAATCATCTGAAATAATTAATCAAACAGCAACAGTGACCCTCAGTGTCCATTTCAGTGTCTGCCAAATATTTATTCTGGAAGGTCCATATAACATTTTCTTTTTTTCCTGAAAAGTGGGGCTTTATTTTATCAAAACTTCAGCTGAAGTTTCACAACATTATGAAAAATAAACAAAGCCTCATTTTTCTAGCTTTCTGATTCTATATAACCTCTTAGCTAACGTGTGGCTTACATGGATTCTTTTAAGAACAAGAGCCTTGTTTATTGCTATAGAAATGCATAGAATTTGTTCCTACAGAAATGCATAAACAATTACTTTACATTTCCTATTCTTTCTCTTTACCTGAGATGGTATAAACTGTTTTTAAATGTAAGATGAATGGGAAATCATACAGAAGTGAAGAATTCTGAACTTTCTGGGATTTGATATAGGAAGTGCCAGCTTTAATATAGTATAGAAATTTTTAGGTCAGAAAATTAAAAAAACTTGGGTGTATATTCCTATTCCATATTAACAATTATTAAACATTTTAACTATTAACAGTTGATAATGATTCCCTAATAAAATGACATATCAACTTATAAGTAAACAGGAACCTTACTCTCTACCTAGCTTCACCCTTTTTTATTTTGAAAGAAAATTTAAAAGCAAATTCTTATTCATCATATTGAATGAGAAGTAGTTTTCATTCATTACCTGGGCAATGGACAGCTGGCATAAGATAAATTACATCTCACAAAGACAGAAAAGGATATATTTGGCTAAAGCATAACAAATTTGTTTCAGAAAGCTTTAATCTGAGTTCTGAGAATAGGTAGAAGGAGTGCTGGAAATCCATGTTATAATTTCAGATAAGGATTTGCACATTTTAAGAAAAAAAAGAAAGGATAACTAAAGTAGGACCTATCACACCACCTAATGAAAAACCAGAACTTTGTCTCATAAAGGTCATAACCATCTCAGAATATGGGAAATAAGCAAGATGAGTTTGAACTCCTAGTGCAGGAAAGGAAATATGATTTAATAGAAAAATAGAGACTTGATGAGATGATTCTCATGACTGGAATATACAACAGGAAGGATTCAAGTTGTGAAGAAGACAAAAGAAGAACAGGAGAAACAGAAAGAAGAAATTTTCTGAAAATGTTGACATGTGCCAAAGGAATGAACCTGGTGACACTCTTGAGACTAAGCAGAAGGAAGAAAGAAAGGAGTATCTTTGTTCATATCACCTAGCTAAGGAGAATTTGTGCATGAAAGTTTCTAAAAAACAAACTAGAGTTTGCTATTAAAACTATCCAATTCTTTTGGATATTAGTGGAGTGGTAATGATGGAAGAGATTAATGCAGCCAACCACTGTCCCCTCCCCCACCACCCCAGGAAATTATTCACCTGTGTTCCTGCCATTTTCTGTTTGGAGGGTGGAGGAAAACATAAGGGAATTGGCTTTCCTTTACTTGATTCTAACTAACAGGAAAGATTTTGAGGGCAAAGTAGAAGTAGTGGAAACTTTCTGGGGAATCATAATTTTCCACAAAGTTTCCCAATTGGATTTTTTGATACTATGGGAACTAAAGCTAAGCATAATCAAACTTATACCTTGGACCTCAAAGAAATGAAACTTATAAATAGACATAAGTGACACATGGGAATTAAAAAGGGGTTTAAAGTGTTGAATTTGGCAAATCAAGCCTATATCCTTGCAAGTTCTGAAACAGCAGGGAAGTGTTTTTAAAAAAGACATGTCAATCTGTTCATGAACCACAAAGACATTGCATGTAATAGATATATATCAGTTTTTTATGAAATATTTCTTTCTTAGTTTAAAGTCAAAAGAATGTAATTGTTTTAAAAGTCAAAACTCTCTTACAATTCCAGGGCTCAGCAAATGTGATCCATTGGTAAGGGCATCCTATATGTGTTAATCTCAAGCAATCAGAGGCATTGACTATTGCTAAGAGATGATGGGAACAGTGTTTCTATTAAAGGCCCATGGGGTTATACTTTGAACAGATGTAGTGAAGAATAATATACCCCTATAAACAGTAGTATCTATAGGGATGGGTGGGATCAAATTCTGTAAAATGGAGGGTATGGTGTGGTGATCTATGTCCCCCCCCCACTATTTTATAGGTGCTTCAACTTCACCCATACATCACTATATATGTTGAAAAGGACAGACCATCAACCACACTGCTGTTTCTGCCATCTTTCAAATTTTGGGCCTTTCCTGTGGACACTCTGACTATATAGATATCTATTGAGAATTAAAGCATACTCAGTGTGATTGTGCTTGTCCTAATTCACAATACATCTTTTCAATTTTTTCATGTTTAACAGAGTTGGTTATTTTGGAAATGAACTTGAACCTTTGTTATCTGACATACCATATATTTCTGGTACCTGTGCTAGACATATAAAAATTTCACAAAACCCTTCTTAGAAGAATTTTATATGTTTTCTATCCAGTTAATGCATATCACTAACCTGGTAGCCCAGTCCAGCTGCCTTCTTTGTAGAAAATCAAAATTTCTGCAGCATCAGGGTTTCTGCAGTGTCTCTTCCTGCATGATTACACATTAATCAGGTGTCACATTGCAGATGCTCACTACAGTCCATGGTGCAAAGAAATAGAAGCAAATGTGCCAGTGAATCCATTTTTACCCACTTTCCTCATGTGAAGGGGAAGACATGAGCAGAAACTCAAAGAGAACTTAAATCTGCTGATGGACCTTGGCAGCATTTTATATTGTGTGTGTGTGGGGAAGATTAACAGTAAGTTGTGATTAATTAGTATGCCTATCACAATGATCTTAGAACTCAAGGGATTGTGGCCAGTAATACTGCAGACCTCTTCTTACATTAGAAGTGACAGACCATCTGGTGAAATGGTATCAACAGTACTCCATTCTTTATATCTATGTACATTTCTAGATGGAGTTACAGTACTTGTTTTTCACTATAAGCAGTTGTATTTCTGAGATGCAAATGGATTGTGATCTTTTTCTGCTACTGCTGACTATTGTAATAGTTCACTTTCTCCTTTTTTCTTCTTCTCCCCTTTTCTGTCTGGGAGCTAAATGAGATGACACTCGCTTGCATTCAGAAGACATTCCAAAAAAGTTTTGTGTTGCAGGTTCCTGGGCAGTTGCCCATGAAATAATCACATCTTTGTAACTGTTTAATTTTAGTCCATAACAGAAAGCCATTAGAGAGTAGCCAACGGCTGAAACTGGCAAGTAGTGTTCTGTGTCTCTCATTTTATAGGTTTCCTCTTGAATTAATAACTGAATATGTAAAAGAGAAGGGGAAAACTATCCCAAAGGTATATTTCCATTTGGTTTGAACATTATTTTTCTTGACTATACCTGCAGCCTTGTCTTGATCTTGCTGTCCCCATGTAACCTACAAATACTTCATTGCCTGACAGTCGTAAGAGTTGATGAGTGTGCTGTGAATCACTGAATACTCTAACAAAATCTTCACTTCCTTCTATGGATTAAGGCCAAACTGTTTCTTCCTTGGTAACAATGAACAAAAGCTCCATGCTATAGAAGCCATAGCAAGGATTTACTAGGAATTTGTGCAAGGTAAACAGAGGGGGGGAAAGAGAGAAACTACTACGATCCAAACAAGAGTTTTGTAAACTGTAATTATTTATTGCCAGAAAATAATTGTGGGTTTCTTTTAGAGTTTAAAACCTGTCAAGTGGCTTCCAACAATCAATATGCAATAAACAATAGTGACATAATCATTAAAAAAGAACCAGTGATTTTACAAAACAAAGTTGAACCAGAAAAAGGTTTATATTGATTTGGAATGGATATAATTCCATCTCTGAGGGAAATGGGCAGTTTTAAAATATGAAATATAAATAAACAATTCCAACAATAGATAGACAGCATTGTGTACGATCCATTTAGCTCAATTACTAAATTAAAATTAACTTAAAATTCAGTAAATATTTTCAGCAAGAATTGCTCTGTTTAGCAACCCTGTAAAACATATATCTGCAAAAGGAAACACACATATCTTAGACTTTGGTTAATGCAGTTATATGACCTGATGTACCCCAATTGGCTACACATTCTGCCAAAATAGAATCAATTGGTCAATTAACAGTCCTATCCCCTTCATCCAGGAATAGGTAAATCACTCTACAGATAACCCTTGTTGGAGCTTCCTGTAGGAAGGCATTTTCTGATAGTGATTAATAAACATTAGGCATATAAATAATTTGAATAGGGTTCAGCTTTCGATATTTTCCCATTTTCTGTTGATAGATACTGAAATTCTTCCATAATTACTGATCCCTGAACTAACACATGAATAATTAAATGAGCAAAATAAGTTAATGAATGAGTTTGCCTAATCCACTGAGCCTAAGTCAAGCTGAGATCAATTGGTTGAACACTCTACTTGTGTCCAGATGATCCAAGAATGTTCCATAGAAGAAAACATTAAAATAGTCTAATAATAAAACAATTGACAATTAAACAAAAAGATAAAACAATGAAAGTGCACTATTAAGCTGCACCATGATTAAAATTAGTTTGTCAAAAATTAAAAATATTAACATGAAGAAGTTTGCTTGTTCTGAAGGCAGCCATTGCTCCCTAGCACAATATATAAATCTATCCTCTATGTCATAACTCACTGAGTAGGAGTCTCAAATGCAACAAAACTTTGCATAGTTGCATGTCACTGGGGGGGGCGATTAATTTAAGAAAAGAGGAAAGCAGTGATTTCCTCCCTGTATACACCCTACATCATAAATCATTTAAATGTTCCTTAACATTTGACTGAGCAAAAACCTCCAGTTTTCTTGGAAAGATTTTCAGAAGTAGTTTGCCACTGCCTCATAGGGCTGAGAGATCTGGCTCAAGATTACTCAGTTGGCTTTGTGCCTATGGAGACACTAGAATTCACAGTCTCCCAGTTGCCAGTCTAATGCCTTAACCATTACATCAAACAAGCTCTCATTTATTTCTTTATCACTGCTTATTCTCAAAATGTCTTGACAAGTGCAGATTCTTGATAATGTGTGCTGGGCAAAAAAGGATGGTGAAAAAATTGTCCTGATAATCAGTAGAAAATGTGGAAACAAGCATTAAAAAGAAAATGAAGGAAAGAATTAACCTAATGCTTACATATTATATCCATTTGATTTCTTCTAAAGAAATAGAAGTTTCAGAACACTTTTGAATATGACATATATGTTTCCACTTTTTTAAAGCAACCATTTAGACAGCCATTGGAAAGGGAAACACATGGCTAAGCTCCTCGAAGAAGAGATTACAGTGGGCTTCTATTTAATGCCATTCAATCCAACATACAGCTGAACAGAAACTTGGCTATTTGGGAAAGATTTGTAGCAGGTACCTCCATTCCCCTATCACCAGCCTCCTACCATATGGTTTCCAAGATGGCTTACTTTTCTTTCAAGCTGTTAGGGCTGTCAAGATGAGGCAAAGCAGTTCATGTAGTTGGATATATGAACAGATGCAGACAGTCACTAACCTCTTGGCTAAGGATGGCTGAATCTGTCAAGTTTGATTCAGCTCAAATTTTCATCTTTTCCCATCTTAAATCCATTCCATCCTATTTCTACGTTAGTTTGTGTATGTTCCTTGCACAAACAGCATTGGAGTGTGTGTGTGTGTGTGTGTGTGTGTGTGTGTGTGTGTGTATGTATGTGTGTGTGTGTACTTTCATTTCTCCTAATAAATGCATTTGCATATGCAAAAGAATATCCTTACATTGCAGGAAATTTTGATAACATAATTAGGACTTGATATATCGAGGTGCTTGCAGAAAACAAGTGTCAGCCTCACTAGCTAGACCAAACCAGGAAATCAATCACAGGAAGGCTGAAAACACTTTTACTGAGATTGTCTCCTCTCATTTCTCATGTTCCAGTACATTGAGGAGACATCTGCCTAAGCATCTTCCAAATATTATCTTCTTGTTCTGGACTTAAAAATGTTTCAGTCTCTTTTGTCAATGTAATACTTTTAATATATTACCATCAAGGCTATTTTCCTTAGCTCCCTACACAACAAATGGCAAACGTAATAAGCATACTGTGGGTTGGTTTTCTTTCAATATATTTATCACTCAACTACCTTTTCCCTCGGATAGATTTGGTCTGTTGTAGAAATGCAAAAATATAGCATATAACCATATTACCTGGTCACTTCTTGGTATTGTTGACTCTATTATCAGTTTTATAAGTTTCTGGGTAATAAATCAGCTAATTTTTCTCCAAGAAGCTCTTAGCTTGGGGCAATTAGAAGTTATAGTCATTTGTGGTTACCATAGGATGATTAATGGTAGCAATTAATACATTCAGATGTTCAAGTCACTGTTGTGCATAATGTAGCATTTATGTGCTAACTCATCCTGGTTGGTTTTAGTAATACTAGCAGCTGTGGAAGATTATGATGTGTCAAAATTGTGGAGAATAATAAAGATGTATACATTTAAAGTATATCTCATGTGATATGAATGGGGACTGCAGTAAAATCACTGTTTAAACCAGAAAAAGCTAATCTAGTGAAATTTCCAAGAACAGTTAAAGGTATGGATAATTGCAGTAGTGCTAATATCTGAAACTAATATTATTTTTCTTGAAATGTAACATGTGTCTATTGCATTAAAATTAGATTCAACATATTGTTCAACTTTAGAATAGTACAATCTGTATTAGTTTGTTTCTTTTACTGGGCTTAGAGGTCATTCTAGTCACAAATGACTCTTTAATCATGTTTATCCCAATATTTGCACACTAGATAAAAGACATACACTTTACTATAATAACAAAAGTATAATATCAACATGTGTTGCATATAAATAATAGGAACATTTCTAAGTCAAGCTAAGAAATTTCACTTTCAAGGGATCATTACTACCATCACATTCTAACTCCCAGGTTACAGTAGAATAACCACAGTTTAATGCTCTTTCTGAACCTCAACAAGCTGAGACCTATTTCATGGTGGGAATTATATTATATAGAAGGGGAAGCCTTGGAGAAACCTCACTTCTATGATATCTGAAGGTACTATTTTCTGAATGAAGGGATATGTGGGAAGCACATTGAACCAGATCTTACTGGATGAGTAGATAATGTTGGGACTATGCACTCTTGCAGGTTCTCGGCCATGATGGGCTTTAAGGATGGCAATCAGTACCATGAATTGCACCTGGAAGCCCACTGGCAATTAGTTCAGCTCTTGAAAAAGTGATGCATTCTGGACAAGCTGTAAAGGTTCTTCAAGTATAGCTCTAGTTCAGTTAAGAAGTGATTGAGGTATGAATATTCCAGGATGGGTCATGGCTGATGCACAAAAAGGAGCTGTGAAAAGACCTTCCTACCTTAGCTGCCACCTGCTCTTTAAGCAGGAGCCATAAGTCTAGGAGGTCTGGGTCTAGGTAATCACAAAGACTGGGTAATCCTGAGCCAGTCATTCTCTCTCAGTTCAACAATATAGTTGTTGAAGAAAAAAGAGGTAGGGGTATTAGGTATGTTCACAGTCTTAGGTTATATATAAAAACGTGGAATAAACTAATGAAAGCGTGCCACAAAAATTTGAAAGCAACAAAGGACCAGTTGTTGATTGATAAATTGGTTTTGAAGAATTTGGAAAAAAGATCAGATTTGTTTTTAAGTAGACTATAAAAATGCATTCAATTCTATTTCACATAGCTGGGTTGTGAAATGTCTTGGAAATTTGGAATTGGCAGAAATAGTTGGTAATTTATGGATGCTTCACCAAAGTTTTGGAGACCTCACCGATTTAAAATTATTTAGAAAAACAGGCAACAACTGTGTTTTTAAAGTTTTCTGAAAGATCAAGAGAGTCAGTGCTGTCTGTAGTTCAGGACAGGTGATAGAAGCACCATGATAAATATAGTTGCTTGCCACTCAGTTGGACAACTTGATTCAATCCTTCTGTAATTAATACTGTATTGGAAAAAATATGTTCTGCATGATACTGAACTTTGTATCATCAAATCCTATATTAATATTATTAATAACATAAATTGGGACATCTTTTACCACCCTGACCTAGAGGTGCACCCTGCAACTGTTCTGTGCTATATCAAACACTGCACAGATACTATCACTGTGGATAAACGTATTAGGATTTATCCCAATCAGAAACCCTGGATGACCAAGGAAGTCCAACGCCTCTTGCATGACAGGACCAAGGCCTTTAGGTCCGGGGATGGGGCAAGATACAGTGTTGCCAGAGCTAATCTGAAGAAAGGTATTCAGAAGGCCAAGACTGATTATAAAAGGAAGATTGAGGATAATTTTTATAGCAATAACACGAGGCAGGTGTGGTGAGGGATTCAACAAATTACAAACCATCAACCGACCAATGTCATCTCTGCTGAGGGGGATGCTTCATTGGCAGAGGAACTGAATCATTTCTTGCTTGCTTTGAAGTGGAGACATCAGGGACAGATAAAATACCACTACCAGCCAATTGTAGCCCCCACCTCATTGTGGAGGAACAGGAGGTGAGGAGCATTCTGAGGGCTGTGGACCCTAGAAAGGCTGCCAGTCCTGACAGTATCTCTGGCTGAGTGCTTAAAGACTGTGCTGATCAGTTGGCTGGAGTCTTTATCAGGATCTTCTCGTCTTTATCTCAGTCCACTGTTCCATCTTGTTTGAAGGCTTCCACCATTGTTCCTCTGCCAAAGAAGTTCCCTATCAATAACCTCAATGATTACAGACCAGTAGCACTCACTCCTATCATCATAAAGTGCTTTGAGAAATTGGTCTGCCGCCATATCATTTCTGGTCTTCCGGATACATTTGATAAAAACCAGTTTGCATACACAAAAAATAGATCTACACTCTTCACACTGCTCTGACTCATCTAGAACAGCAAGAGGGCTACGTGAGGATGCTTTTTGTGGATTTTAGTTCTGCGTTTAACACAATTCTTCCACATAGACTAGTATCTAAACTTCTGGACCTTGGGTTTTCTAATTCAATCTGCCTTTGGATTAGGGATTTCCTGTCTGGGTGCTCACATAGGGTCAGATTAGGTAATCATATTTCTTCAGTCCTTATTCTCAACACTGGTACACTACAGGGTTGCGTGTTGAGTCTCTTACTCTATACTCTTCATGTGCATGACTGCATTTCCACTCACACTAGTAATACTACTGCTAAATTTGCAGATGATACCATAGTGGTGGGATTCATCTCCAGGGGGGATGAGTCTGCCTACCAAGATGAGGTGGACCGATTGCTTTTGTGGTGTGGAGACAATGACTGGTCCTCAACACCAATAAGACCAAGGAGCTTATAGTGGATTATAGAAGGAACAGATCAGACATCCAGCCCTTGCTTATTAATGGAGACTGAGTGGAGCAAGTGGCCAGTTTTAAGTTTCTGGGTGTTACCCTAAAAGAGGACCTGACCTGGGGTGCCCACATTGTGGTCCTGGTCAAAAGGGCCCAGCAGAGATTATATTACCTGAGACTTCTCAGAAAACAACACCTGAATGAAATACTGTTGGTGACCTTCTACCGCTGCACCATAGAGAGCATTTTAACATACTGCACCTCTGTATGGTTTGCCAATTGCACAGTGGCAGATAGGAAAGCACTCCAGAAGGTTAATGTCATTGCCCAGAGGATCATTGGTTGCCCTCTCCCCTCTTTGGAAGAGCTTTATAGCTCCCGCTGCCTTAAGAAAGTTCAAAACATTCTCAAAGATCCATCTCATCCTGGGAACCTTTTTTTTTGAACTATTACCATCTGGCAGAAGGTACAGAATAATAAAAACAAGAACAAATAGGCTGAAAAAACAGCTTCTATCCCAGGGCAGTAGCTCTTTTGAATTCTGCTGTATAGTGCAGTGTTGGTATGGTGTCAGGAGTTTCCAGTTCAATGTGTGAAGGGTGAAGGATGTATGTTTGTGTTTATTTTCATGGTCATGGTCATGAAGTACATTGAAGATGGTGTTTGATTTCGTTGTATGAGGTGCAATGACAATAAAGTAAAGTAAGTAAGTAATAATTAAGTTTTTATTATAACAAAAATCAGTAATTTTTTCTTGGCATATATATTGTTATTCATAAGGGATCTTATGGTTGCAATCAGTGCAAAGAATATTTTAGACTATCTTTTAAAATTTCAAGGAATATGAAAAACTCCTATTTTCTAGTTGTATTTTCTTAACAATAAAGCAGTTCCCTAAGAGGATGGATTTTTTTTAAAAAAAATCTAGACCAAAAGATCAGTACAAATTAAAGTGTTAATGAGTGTTAATATGTTTTTATATTTAAAATAAAACATTATATGACCTTTTTCATATTAATCTTCAACGAGCTAATATATTGATGCAAGCTGTTCAAGTTTATATTCGCTTAATTTTTTTTTCTCCTAAAAATGTACTCAGCATTTTAAAGAAGAAAGCAGTAGCATGAAGTCTAGGGCAGAGCATGATCGGTCAATGTTATTAAAATAAATGGAACAATTTACTTTTTTTAAAAAAAAGGTAATAGTTTATTTTACAAGTTGCTGGAAATAATGAGTAGCTGCAACACTGAGATAGCTAACATTTAGAATGTGCTCAGTGGCCAATATCTACAACTAGATGCTGCAGTGATACTATTAACTCTGGGTCACCTACTCTGTAAATATTGTCCTGAAATAGGAATTAACATCCTGTACACAATTCTGCCTTCCTCGTTCAGACTTGACTTTAGTGGTTTATCCTGGAGCTACTATACTATAGTGGTTAGCAAGTTGGACTAGGGACAGAAAAATCCAGATTCAAGTCTGCATTTGATCATATTTGACCTTAGCATATGCTTTGCATTCTTATGGGGAGAGGTTACTACACTTGGTGTAAAGTTTAGGAAGTGGGGTTTGATGCTATACTTTCTGTGTATCTTCCCTCATATTGGAGAACACATGTCTGCTTAGATAAAGAATGCCCCAAACTTCCCTGCCTTTTATAAATAGTTGAAGGTGTAGCTGTGCTGCTGCACATTCAAGATCAAAGGGAGTGCAGTCTTTTAAATGGATTGCCAAAGGTTGTTTCTTCTGCCTTTTTATTAGATTTCTTTTTCTAAGTTGCCTTGAGTTCAGGGGAAATGGGCAGTATATAAAACCATGCAATGAATAAGTAAAAGGAAGTTCACAATATGACTTTGGGCCAGGCATTATTTCTCAGCCTAACCTTGGTGCCTGGAAGGGGGAAAAATGAAAAAGAGAATTTTTGTACACAAGCTAAATTTCTCATTCTAAGAAAGCAAACTATGAATTATTAATACAGGCTTATTCTATGCTTTTATGAGTTTCTTAAATCAGAACCCTCAGAACCTTTCCAGATTAGATAATTTGTGATATTGCAAATGGTGGAACTTTGGATGATTGTATATAGCTTTTACCAATTTGTTCCCATTCAAAAAGTATTGGACAAAACTACTATTATTTTACTACTGCAGGGGCAAAGGTCATAGTGGCCAAACATTTTGGAGGGTGGAGCCCACAATATCTTCCTTTACACAGAGCATTGAATTATCTGGGTTCATAAATCAGGGTTTGGTAAATTTATGTTTCTTTCTTTACAGGAACACATTGTTGAAGAAAGCTACTAAGAGCTCTTGCTCTTGGTTTTTCTGAAAAGCCTGTGGAGATTAATAGTATGGTTTGCATCCTTCTTGTTGTAGGACAGGGATGGGGAACTATGCCCCCCGACTTATGACTTATGAACTTCATTTCCCAGCATTCCTGAGCCAGCATGGCTGGCTAAGGAATTCTGGAAGTTGAAATTCACAAATCATAAAAGGACCATAGTTCCCCATTATTATAGGCGATGGTTGCTTAGGAATTTGAGGTATGGTTATTTCTTTTAATTCTGTATGTTTTTCCATGAGAGTCAGTGAGACCTAGTTTGGGAACTGAGTGGCATATAAATTGCAGAAATCAATTACAAAAATAATTCAGATAACAGATAATCAGAGTTGGAAGGGACCTTATAGGTCATCTAGTCCAACCCTCCCCGCCGCCCAAGCGGGAGACCCTACACCATTTCTGAAAAATGGCAGTCCAATCTCTTCTTGAAAGTCTCAAGTGATGGCACTGCCGCAACTTCCCAGGGCAAGCTGTTCCATTGGTTGATTGTTCTCACGGTCAGAAAGTTTCTCCTTATTTCCAGGTTAAATCTCCCCTTGTTCAGTTTCCATTCCATTATTCCTTCTCTGGCCTACAGGTGCTTTAGAACAGTGCCCCCCAACCTTTTTTGTGCCACAGCCCGGTACCGGCATCACAAAATGATCCGCAGCCCAGTACCGGCATCAGCACTCATGACAAGGCAAGGCAAGCCGAGCGACCGGCCAGCCAGCTGTCCCCTGCTTCTCCCCGCCACCTTCAACTCTCCTTTGTACCTTTTTTGTGCTTTTTTGTGCTTTCTTAATCTCCTCCGCCACCAGGACGGCTCTTCGTTAGAAGCCGCCCCCCGCTTCGATGAAACTAAGGCACGAGGATTCCTTCAGGACCTAAAAGCCGCTTTCCAACCGGAAAAGCTCACTCGGAAGCACTTTCTCGTTGAAACAAGATGGCGGCACCCAGCAAACCGGTGGCCCAGTAGAAAATGATCCACGAACCAGTACTGGTCTGGGGCCCGGTAGTTGGGGACCCCTGCTTTAGAAAATAGCTTGACCCCTTCCTCTCTGTGGCAGCCCCTCAAATATTGAAAGACCGCTATCATGTCTCTCCTGGTCCTTTTCTTTACTAGACTAACCAAGCCTAGTTCCTGCAACTGTTCATTGTATGTTTTAGCCTCCGGTCCCCTAATCATCCTGGTTGCTCTTCTTT
This sequence comes from Pseudonaja textilis, assembly GCF_049901715.1. NCBI lineage: Eukaryota > Metazoa > Chordata > Lepidosauria > Squamata > Elapidae > Pseudonaja > Pseudonaja textilis. Next base: position 64,312,067 of record NC_141990.1, on the reverse strand, counting down.
GTACTTTTTCTAGAGTCTCAACATCTTTTTTATAATGTGGTGGCCAAAATTGGATGCAGTACTCTAGGTGTGGTCTTACTAAGGCTTTATAGAGTGGTATTAGTACTTCCCTTGATCTTGATTGTATCCCTCTGTTAATACAACTTAGGATTGCATTAGCTTTTCTGGCTGCTGCTGCACACTGCTGGCTCATATTTAGCTGGTTGCCCACTAAGACTCCAAGATCTTTCTCACAGTTATAGCTATTGAGCCTGGTTTCACCTGCTCTATATGTGTACTTTGGTTTTTCTTGCCTAAGTGTAGGACTTTACTTTTCTCTACATTGAATTTCATTTTGTTAGATATGGCCCAGTGTTCTAGTCAAGATTCATTAAAAAAAAAACAAAATACCCTTGCAAAATGATCAAACTTAATGAGATTTTGACGACACCGCTTCCACATCTAGTGAGATTGTGGAGAGGAACAGTTATAAATTGGAGGGGATACTTTGAAACCTCATTGACAGACCCCCTTCTATGATGATCCAGTAAAAAATAATTAGGATAGATTGTTCTCAGTCAGGCTGAAGTTCCTAACACTCTCTAGCCAATTTCAAACTTTTTTCAGGGTGTGGAAGCATTTATTTATTTATTTTTAAAGAACTCCTGATAAAAAAACAAAGCTTTAGTGACAAAAGATTTACCTATGTTAGGTGCTTTTCCCCTTAGTTTCACACAGAACCCCATCTACCCAGGACCTTGAAGAATGTGGCTTCCAGTATCTTACTCAGAGGCCAGATGTAAACTCACCCTTAATAGCAAACTTTTGCTTTGCAAAAATAAAAAATAAAAATCCAAAAGTCAGATTGACAAATTTCTTCCCACAACATATTCTTTTTGGAATTTAAACGTAACAGTTCTTTTTTGCAAACCAACATGAACGGTGCTTACATTTTTGTACAGTAGTAATTTCTCATGGATGGGTAAATATACTTACTTGAATGGGTTAAATGTGCCAGTTTTAATTTACAATTAAACAACTGTGCAAGTGTTCAGTTAACAGTTTGGTCCCAGCGTAATTTTAACTTTACTGAACGAGTGTGAAGTGAGCAAACTTCTGTGTCACTTAAGACTGGGGAAAAAAAAGACTCTGTTTTTATCTTTTGCATCCCAAAGAGATGAAAGGAATATATGTTTTCTTAACTCTTAAAATGAAGGCTTACTTCATGTATGCCTTTTGGAAAGATTCCCCAAGCACAGGAGGGATAATGGGCCCTCCTTCCAGCTTTGCACCTGGATGTTTGAATCTGGAATTGTCTGGGAACTAGGCTGTGCCATGACATTTGTATAAAACATCAAAGTCAGCGTTGATCACTGCCTGAACTCTTTAAGATCAAAATGTGGCAGCTGGCCAATTGCAGCAGTGCGAGCAGGAGGGCTCTGAGTACTTATCTACTCACTAAAATAGAACAGGAGAGCTATGCAATGATAAGGGGAGGCACAGTGAGTCTTTCCACTTCCTCTAATGGGTACTCCATGACACCATCTGCATTAAAAAGAGGCTGCCTAATCAATATTCACAGCATCCAGTACATCTAAAGCCTTGTATTCCTTGTCCATCGATCAATGGAATTCTAAGAGAGACTGTCTGGTCAAATGAGTACAAATTCTAAGCATTCTGCCTACAATGCATCAGATGCTGCTTCTGCCTGAGAATGATAATTCTATATGTACTTTGGTGTTTGTTTCAATGTCAAAACATGAGGGAAATAGCTTGACGCATTGCTTTCTACTGTAGAAATTCCAAATTCAAAGCTAAGAGTTATTTTAAGATTGTATATTCAGCTGTTGTACATTTGAAAAATCTGGCCATCAGAATTTTTTTGATGGAGAAATTGAGAGGAAAAGCAACAAACTTCTGGAATGTCTGATCACTGGTCTTTCTGTTCCTATATTATTGCTTCAGCTCATGAGTTTTACAAAGTTACCAAACTATTAGTCATAAAATTTTCTATTTCATTAAAAAGTGCCAACCTAGTTTAGTATGTGCATTTCCAATACAAAGTTCAATAGCTAATTTGCAAAACACATTTGACCAGATGTCTGATCTGATTACCTTGTGGATGATTATGTGATATTTGGTCTTCCTTTTATCTTTCCTTGTCTTCTTTTATCTTTTTCCTGCCTTTACACTAAGGGCACACAGTTCACATCTTACAAAGGGCAAAATGCAAAAAATATAGTTGGATGACTGGACGTATTTATTAAATCAGATACAGTTCCATTTCCTGGAATTTCGTTGGTGGGACTTAGCTAAGGGGAGAATCAATTGCATCTCAAAATATATTGGTCGGGGTAATTGGTCTCAGCAATTACAACTGACTATGCACAATCACTCTTCTTCATGTACAAATCAAATGTGAAAGAATGATTAAATCTTAAACACTCCCAAGTTCATCACAGGTGTGGTTTACTTCAAAATACATTCCCGCCGAGAGACTTTGGTTTACATTGCTGAGATGCTGGGCTTTTGCTCCCTTGCAATGGAATTCAGAAAAAAAATCAATAACAAATATTTTTTCTGTCATTATAAATGCCTTTTTTTTACTATAAAGCAATGCAAAGTGTTATGTGCAAATAAAATATTACATTAAATAAAGCATGCTGGCTTGTTCCTTCAGTATGTATTCAGCAATGTGTGTTTTGCCAAGACACAGCCATCAAGGACACAGCCATTCCTTAAAAACCAAATAGCCAGCTTGAGTACATATATAGGTAGTCCTTGACTTATGACCACAATTGAGCCCAAAATTTATGTTGCTAAATATTGCTAAACTTAACATTTCTTAAGTGAGTTTTAGCCTCATTTTACAACTTTTTTTTGCTGCAGTTGTTAAGTGATTATGTTAATTAGTAAGTTAGTAACACAGTTGTTAAGTGAATCTGGCTTCCCCATTGACTTTGCTTGACCCCCAGACACAACAGCTGTCATAAATATGAGTCAGTTGCCAAGCGCCTGATTTTTGATCATGTGACCATGGCGATGCTGCAATGTAAGTGTGAAAAACAATCATAAGTCACATTTTTCAATGCCATTGTAACTTTGAACAGTTACTCATTGTAAGTTGAGGACCACGTTAGTGGTGGGATTCAAATTTTTTTACTACCAGTTCTGTGAGTGTGGCTTGGTGGGCATGGCTTGGCGTGGCAGGGGAAAAATACTACAAAATCCCCATTCCCTCCCCACCCCACTAACTTGCATTCCAGCTCCATTCTCCTGTGTAGGGCAACAAAAGAAGACCTAGCCAATCAGCTGGGACTCGGGAGGCAGAAAAGAGATGGGACCAGGGCCTCTGGTTGGTACATGCTAGTTTTCTGAACTACTCAAAATTTCCACTACCGGTTCTCCAGAACTGGTCAGAACCTGCTGAATACCACCTCTGGACCACCTGCATAAAGTGAGATATAAATTTAATAAAGATTGTGGAATTGCAAATGACTTCAGATATTTTGTGTAAGAGCTTGAACTAATGTTCCCCAAAAGCACCTTCGACATTTATATTCTTCATTTTTATTTAGTCCAGATTTATAGTAGGAAATCCCAAAGTACCTGGAGAAAGTAGTAGTGAAATAGAAGCTCTTTTGCAAAAGAGAAAAGCTGCTGCAAAACTGGAGGCGGTTTCTGACACAATATTTATTAGAACCTTTTTTTGTTATTGGTGTGATTTTTCTGTTAGGGACATTCACTGACATTGCAGGAACTTATTAAAAAAAATGCCCCTTTTATATGCTGCTGGGGAAAAAACAGAGACTTGGAGTATTGATATGTTGAATATCAATTTTTCTATGGGTTTTCTTTTTTAATCCTCCGTGAAGAACACAAAGTTTAATTGATCTTGGCAAAATGAAGAAGACCTAAAATGCCAAAGGAAAGAGATAGAAGCTATGCATTTTTTTTCTATTTTCACTTTTCATTCTCAATTGTATTTGCAATCTATTTTTCTGATTTGCTTCAGAGTATTTGTTGCTGAAACAAGAAGCATCATTTTTCATATTATGAGCCTAGTGGCACTGAGCCGGAAGATGTGACTGTCAAATGAAAATCACACACCAAGTATAATAGAGGTGACGGGGGAGGGGAAATATCATCTTAGCGTGAGGAGGAAAATGCCTTACACGTCCTGGAGATGTTACATTTGAACACCGTGTTCTTAGATTGTTATAAGCATTGAAAATAAGAATGTGAAAAGGAATTAAACTTCTTTTTCAAAGAAATAGCAATTTCCAAATATCTATTGACATGTAATTCATGTCTGGTGTTAAATATGCATGTTAAATATTCACTGTGCATTAAGTTAGGCAAAGAAAATGAACAGTATTAATTTCTGCAAGACATGGAGAAATAGCCACATGCAGAGAAATGTAAAAATAAAAAGAGGAAGCAGAGAACGATCAAGTCCCTATTTGTTGATTAATAAATTAAATAATTGATTATATCATCATAAAAATAAGTAAATATGGACAATTGTTTTCTGCTTCCACCTCTTCACTTACCTTGGACTGATTTTTGCTTTTGCCCATTATTTGGTCATGCATTTACCATCACTTATTTATCTATCTGCTTTTATTGTTACTGATGACTATATAAATTTTTAGCTTTCCTGAATCTAGGTTTGCTGACATTTATTTAGAGCTTTCTAGCTAATATTGATTTAGAACATGCAAATATCTTTTGTTTTTGTTTTTTTAAAAAAAATTTCACTCCTATTGCAGGCAGCTTTTGTCTTTGCCTTCTAGACAGGAGTGCTTCAGACAGGAGTGGGTTGTCTGTGGGAAGAAGAATGGAATAACAGCAAAAACAACATGCGTGCAATGTTTGCCAATTCTCACAAACTACAGCACCCTTGGAAAAAATGGGAGCAACAAATTATACAAAAATTACAACACTCACTTGGCACAGCCATTCTCCCATTAGGCAGAACGAGGCAGCAGCTGGACAGAAGAAATGCTGGGGAACAGCAGTAGTAATGTTTTTGTTGTGAGTATCCTGATCCCCCAAATTTGCTAACCCTTATTCAAGTGGGTTTTCTCTGGCATCCTAGTCAGTGTTTATACATAGAATTAAGAAGGGGTGCACAATAACATTTGAAAGAGCAGCAAAATGGGCCAGTGTTCATCTTTCCATCATCATCTTTGACATGGGAAACTGTGGCTATCCTAAAAAAGGATTTCAAAAAGAATAGTCACAAGTTGGGATTGAAATCTCAACAAACTTCCAAATAGGAAGAAAGAGCCCAGAAAACTGTTTATATTTGCTCCACAAAAGTATACACTCTTTGTAGAAAGCTTATTTGAGGTGTGAAACAAAACAGAGCATGCTAACAAGGTATTTATTCTCCATCTGGCTCTCAGACTTACATATCCATATGATGGCAGAAGCAAATGTAATGCAATAACCTTTTGGAGACATAGCTTTAGAAGGGTCTTAGTAGTAGACAAAGAAAAGATGATAGATAGATAGATAGATAGATGATAGATAGATAGATAGATAGATAGATAGATAGATAGATAGATAGATGATAGATAGATAGATAGATGACAACTAGATAGCTGGATTGCTTGCTAGATGATAGATAGATATTGTAGATGGATAGACAGACAGATAATAGACAGACAGACAGACAGATAATAGACAGACAGACAAACAGACAGACAGACAGACAGACAGATGACAGATCATGCATACCTATATGCATACATATACATACACCAAAGCCACAGACTTAAAACACCAGAGGGCAATCTTCTCTTGTGTTATGAATAAGAAGACAGAAATAAAGGCCTAAAAATTCATACTGCATAAAAGTGCATCTATTTTTCCACATCCCCTGTTTTTGAAACATACAGTCATACAGCAGTTTGCCACCATACTGCATCAGCTTGAATGCTATGAAGCTCTGCATGATTTATAGCAACTAGTTGGCCCAAAGTATTCTTGTTATCACTATTACATTTTATGGTAAATCATAGCTGCACTGTCAGCAGATGCACAATATTGTATGGATAAAACTGAAAATCTCCAGTGTATGCCTCCTCAAGAAAACATGCCATTATAAAATAAGACTTGCCAGCCTTTCTACCACATATTTTATTTTTTATTTTTACTTTAGAATGCAGAAGATTTGTAAATCCTAGATAGGTGTTAAAAGAACACCATGGCAACATATTCCACTGCAAATAGAGTTTTCATGTATGTGAATAACAGAAAACCGTTGCAGCCTATTATTGGATAATATGTGATGAAGAAAGCAATATCCTATCTGTTTTATAAATGAGATATAATTATCTTATTCATCTACTAAACTCACATAAATTAGTTTTATTTGCTCCAGTTCCTTAGCTGGTATTTTTTATTTCTCATTGAAGGATAGGGGGAAAAACACTGCCCTGCACTGCTGTTTTCCTTCCTGAAAGTTTAGTAAAGGGGCAGGAGCCAACACATGCTCAGTTTGCATTTATTCATTCTCTCATATAACAAAAAAGAGGAGGAAAAAAAAGGACCGGCTGTAGTAGTCCATATGAGTAGATCAACATAATTTGTATCATGGACTTGAACTTCAGTAAAACATCATCAAAAATTAACTTTGCTATATATTTACAACAAGTTTCACTTTAAAGTACATTTAGATTTTGACTTATGACCAGTTGCTTGTTGATAATTCAAACTTACAATGGACTTCAAAAAAGTGACTTGTCCTGGAAGGTACAACTTTCTGGGGTCACATCAGGGGTGGGATTCAAAATTTTAACAACCGGTTCTGTGGGCATGGCTTAGGTGTTGGGCATGGCTTGGTAGTCATGTGACTGGGTGGACATGGCTTGGTGGTCATGTTATTGTCTGGGTGTGGCCAACTCAATATCACTCACACAGAGGCACGTATCTCATCACCTGGCCTCTCATGACTATGGGGATGCTGCAATAATCGTAAGTGTGAAAAATGGTCATAAGTCACTTTATTCAGTGCCATTGTAACTTTGAATGGTTACTCCACACAAGCAAAGTACCAGCAAAGGAGGGGAAAAAAAAAAACTCCAGAGAAGTTCCTGAGACAGGAAGTCTAGTCCTGCCAAGAATGTAATAAGGGTTAATGGAGAGGCAGTTTCTGTAAGCAACACCAGAATGTTTCCTTCCTGCCTTCCTTACAGGATTAGGCCAGTAATTTCTTCTAACAACCGGTTTTCTGAACTGCTTAGAACGTTAACAGCCGGTTCTAGCGAATAGGTGCAAACTGGTAGAATCCCACCCCTGGGTCACCTGATCTTATTTAGAGTGCTTGGAGATGGAGTCATGTTTATGACCAGTTGCAGCATTGTGCAAAATCACAAATTTACAACTTTTTTGCCATTTTCTGAGAGAAAACAGCAAGAAATGCCCATTAGATATGCTGGATCCACTTAATGGCCATGTAATTTGCTTAATGACATGATTAATCTGTTAATCTTCTCATCACTTCTTATCACCCATCCCCTCCCACTTGTGACTGTATGACTGTAACTTTGTTGCTTGTATCCTTACGTTCTATATTGACTGTTTCCTAGTATGATTTGATTGCTTATTGTACCCTATGACTATTATTAGGTGTTGTAACTTATAATTCTTGACTCTTGACGAATGTAACTTTTCTTTTATATACACTGAGAGCATTTGCACTGAAGACAAATTCCTTGTGTGTCCAATAACACTTGGCCAATAAAGAATTCTACTTCTACTTCTTAATGACCATTGTAAAAGTGTTCCCAAAATCAGGACAGGTCACATGGTGAGTCGCCTAATGACCACAATAACATATGACCACAATTCCAGGCTCAGTTGTGGTTGTAAGTTAAGGATTACCCGCAAAGCAGGAAACATATAGCTATCTGTAAGAAGGGGCTTGGGAGAAGCTGCATTTACAGACTGTGATTCTAATTTGTACCCGAAGTATTCACCACAAGATCACATCTGTCCATTTATTCTGTCTGTATTAGCTTGGACAGTTTTTGGCAAAAATACTTTTTTTTCATAAATCACATTTCTAGAAGAGAAACTTGGGAAGCTGTCTTATAGTGAATGAGACTCACTTAGTTCATTACAGACTAGACAAACCAGAGCAACTCTTAGACATCTCTATCTGGAACAGAAGGGATTAAATTTGTATGCAAAGCAGAAGGGCCCTGCTCCTGAACTACTATTCTTTTCTTCATCTTGCACATCTTGAAGGGAGTTCAAAAGAAGTCTGGGTAAATAGAAAAATGTGGGAAAGATAGTACCGCCCCCAGGTGGATTTGCAGTTGGCTGATCAACCACACTGAGCGGTTAGTCCTCAACAGAACTATATCTACATGAAGAGAAGCATGCAATGGTGTGCCTCAAGGTTCTGTCTTGGATCCAGTGCTCTTCGACATTTTCACAAATAACCTAGATGAAGAGACTTAAGGGTCACTCATCAAATTAGTGGATGACCCTAAACTGGAGCAAATTGCTAATACTTTGGAAGACAGATTCAAAGGGATCATGACAGACTTGAGCATTGGGCCCTATCCGACAAGATGCAGTTCAGCAGTGAGAAAAGTAAGGTCCTGCACTAGGCAGGAAAATCAGAAGCAGGATAGTCAGTATCAGGCTCAACAATAGTGCCTGTAAGAGGGTATCTAAGTGTCCTGGTAGACCACCACTTAAATATGAGTAAGCAGTGTTTGGCTACTGCCAAAAATGTGGTTTCAAGACTGATTTAAAGATGCTTGCCACTATTCATAGCTGTCACTTCATACCTACATTGCAAAGAAGTTGATAAATAAGTAAAGGTTGCAGCGGGCTGTAAACGTCCCAATGCAAACACCTCCCAAATCCCAACTTCATGTTGTGTGGAGGTGTGCATCTTGCATGCTGAATGGTTCTGACTTCCTGCTGGGAGGCAAGGGAAGGCAAGGCCTATTCAAGTGGGAAATGTTATGTATTGTAGATAATTGTTAGCTGAGGCAATGGTGGGATTCAAATGTTTTACTACTGGTTCCGTGGGTGTAGCTTGGTGGGTGTGGCAGGGGAAGGATACTGTAAAATCTACAGTCAGAGGTGGTATTTGCAGGTTCTCTAAACTATTCAAAATTTCTGCTACCGGTTCTCCACAACTGGTCAGAACCTGTTGAATACCACCTCTGAGCTGAAGGGTTTATCTTGATAAGCTGTGGGAGTGGAAAATGCTCTGTCTTGATTGGCTGTTGGCTGATTAGTTCCCATAAAAAGAGCTATGGCAGCCAAGGAATTTTAAGTTGCCTCACAGGCAGTATTTGATTAAAGAGCTGTAGAATTTTACTCTGGCCTCATGTCCATTCTTTGCCCAAAACTTAACACAAAATATTAAACATTTGCTGACCAAAAAAAGAACACATATGCCTGAATGCAGCCACGTATGTTTTGTGCAGTGCATCAAAAATCTACTCAAACTTTCAGGCTGTATCAACAGAGAGATCGCATCAAGATTACAGGAAGTGGTAGTACTGCTCTATGCTATACCAATGAGGCCACATTTGGAACACTGCATCCGCTCACAGTCACCATAATATAAAAAAGATGCTGAGGCCCTAGCAAGAGTGCAGAGAAGAGTAACAAAGATGATACAAGGTTTGGAGGCTAAGCTATACGATGAATAGCTAAGAGAACTAAGTATTCTTAGGCTTAGGGAAGATCTGATGGAAGTCTTCCAATACTTAAAGGTCTTTTTATTTTTCAAAGTACCTGAAGGCAGGATATAAAGCAATGAGTGAAAGCTTAACAGTGGAAGACAGAGGGACCTAGAAATAAGGAGGAATTCCTGACAATGACAATGATTAATCAGTGGAAGAGCTTGGAGGTGCAGATGTTCCATTTCTGGAGGTTTTCCAAAAAGCATTGGATAGTCATTTGTTCAGGATGGCATAAGGACTCTTGCCTTGGGCAGAGGATTAGATTATAAGACCTACTAACCCTCTGATTCTATGAGATGGGAAGCCTGCCTTTGGTAGTAGGAGCAATGAGGAAAAATACATACAGTCGTATGGCTCAGTTGGTGCTTTCATACTGCAATCTACTCTCCTTCTCATCAACTAACAACACAATTGTTATTTGAATTACATACTATAAAAATGTGCTTGAAATTCCATATTTGCTATTGGAATATCAGATTTGTGTCTACTATCATATTTACTGGGAAAACACAAAGGCCTAATAATAATAGAGAATAATAATAAATAATAACAATCATAATAGAGAAAAGGCCTAGCATATCTGACACTTCCCATAACTGAGCAGCCTGTGCACAGATCTATGAAGAAAATAGGCTGGCTTTGAACAATTACACTGATTCATATGATATTTTTTCACTTGTTTCTTCAAGGCTGAAACTTATTAAATCCTTATTCAATAATAGCCATGATTATTATGAAACTGATGGGTAATCAAGATAGCAATAGCAATAGCACTTAGACTTATATACTGCTTTATAGTGCTCTACAGCAGAGGTGGTATTCAGCAGGTTCTGACCAGTTCTGGAGAACTGGTAGCGGAAATTTTGAGTAGTTTGAAGAACCGGTAGTGGAAATTTTGAGTAGTTTGGAATACCACCTCTGACTGGCCCCACCCTCATCTCTTCTCTGCCTCTCAAGTCCCAGCTGGTCAGCTGGGTCTTCTTTTGTTGCCCTGCACAGGAGAATGGAGCTGGAAAGCAGGTTATTGAGGTGGGGAGGGAGGATTTTGCAGTAATCTTCCCCCTGGAGTGGAGAGGGAATGGGTTTTTTTCAGTATTTTTCCTCTGCCATGCCCACCAAACCACACCCACCAAGCCAAGCCACACCCACCAAGCCACACCCACAGAACCAGTAGTAAAAATATTTGAATCCCACCACTGCTCTACAGCCCTCTCTAAGGTGGGCTTTACAGAGTCAGCCTATTGCCCCCAACAATCTGGGTTCTCATTTTACCCACCTTGAAAGGATGGAAGGCTGAGTCAACCTTGAGCTTGGTGGGATTTGAACTGCCAAATTGTAGGCAGCTGGCTGCAGATGTAGCTTGCAGTACTGCAATCTAACCATTGTGCCACAGAGGCTCCACAAGATGACACAGAGATGCTTCTAGCCAATTAGATCAAGATATTATTAATCACATTAGCAGTCATTTTGGAGCAAAAGACAGGATATAAATCTAATAATATATAAATATTTTCCTAGCTTCATCCTATGATATAATGCTATCTTATCTAGCTCATGCCAGGTGACATACAAGACGTTGGGTACATTCACAGATTATTTCTCTAAACATTCAGACACTCTCCTTTTCATAGATGGAACAATAAATAAAAATGACATTCTTCATATACATATGAAGTCTATAGTCCTTGACTTACAACCATTTATTTACTGATTGCTCAAATTTATGGCACCGAAAAAAGTGACTTATGACTGTTTTTCACATGATCATTGGAGCATCCCCATGGTCACGTGATTCCCTTTTATGACCTTCTCACAAGCAAAGTCAATGGAGAAGTCAGTCACTTAACAACTATGTTAGTAACTTAACAACTGCAATGATTCACTTAACAGTTGTGGCAAGCAAGGTCATAAAATGGGCAAACTCACGTAAGAACTGTCTCACAAAGATTTTGGTCTCAATTGGGGTCGTAAGTTGAAGATTATCTGTACATACTTTGGAACAGCAACTACCAGAGCTTAGAAGTGTTATACTAACATTCTTAGTCGTATGCCATCTGGGAATTTTGAGAGTTGTATTTCAACATATTGGGAAGGTATGAGGTTGGGGTAGGCTACCATAGTTGATGCTGAAAACTACAATTACCAGTATTCATTAACAGAGTAGAATAGAACAGAACAGAATAGAATTTTTTATTGGCCAAGTGTGGTTGGACACACAAGGAATTTGTCTTGGTGCAAATGCTCTCAGTATACATAAAAGAAAAGATACATTCGTCAAGAGTCAAGAATCATCATTAACAAAAGTAATGTCTATGTACCAGAGTAGAAACATTATGTTTACCCAAAGATAACTTTCAGATAATGGACACTTTCCCCAAAAAACTTTAAAAAGAAAGATCAGAAGTACATATCCAATTCTGCATCAAGCCAGAGTTGGTCCATCCTTACCTTGAATACGCTCTTCTATTTTAAACATTAATTAGTGATGAGAGAACCCCCTGGGCTCAGTTCATAATTAGATGTAGCTAATTGAGCAATTTTCTTCAACTCTGGAAAAAAACGTACATTTTTAAGCCTAATTACATATCAGCTTGAACTCCCTTGGGCTCATGAGGACAATGAGTTCTATTCCCCAACTCTTTCCTTCAAATTCTGTTACCTTCTGAGTTGTTGCTCCAGAACTGGTATAAAAAGAAAGCAAGAAAGCAAGAAAGTCTGTTGTATTTGCAACACCTGTACCTCTTGTATCAGGTGCCAGAGCAAACATCCAGAGTCTAGGGTTCCTGATGGGACACTCATTAAATAACGTGACACAAACAAAGAATACATGAAAGACAATATGATAATATTCTTCTAGACAGTATCAGATAAACCCCTAAGAATAGTGTACATAATGTAACGAGTGTGGGGAATTACTTTTATTTGGGTCAGGTTAACATATAGGCAAGTTTTATATTGATTGTCATCAGTCAGACAATTCATTCCCTTTCTTGATCAAAGAACTGCAAAATGCAAAAAATCCCCAGATTTATATTGGATGCCTTGTATATTTGTATTAATAATTCTCTGTCATCAACTGAAGGAAGAATAATATATTTCAGAAGAAGTAATACAGCAAGTATATCGCCTTAGTGAACATAATAATTAATTAATAGATCAAACTTTTTTCTATATCTGGAAATTCCAGTAATTACACCAATCTAAATTCTATAGACAAGTGTAAAGTCTGTCTTTATCTTTTTACTTATATGTAGAAAAAAAGATCCACGAAAATTTTATATCTTTTATGAACTAAGAAGAATTAGTTTACATATATGCATATGTGTTAATATGCAGATAAATTAAAATCTAGCAGTTTATTTAATAGTTGATAAGCATAGGAAATGAAGCATGTAAACTAGGAGTGTGCAGTTCCAAAAAGATGCTCAAAACTATATGAGTAAAAATGCAGTCTTTGTTTGCCACTTAAAGAAGTTCTGTCTTTTCCTGGATCATCTGGCAGGTGCATCCACACAGTCCTGAGAAAAGACACGGTTGCTTTGAAGATAATTGCTAAGCTCCAAAACATAGTTTTGGGAATCAAGTCTGGGGAGCTACACAATCCTGATATAAGCTAAAAGTTAAGCACATTTTAATTGTTCTCTAAAGAAACTCCCAGAAGTAAAATATTTATTCAACTATGGAAGTGATGAGTTATTCAGATGGTTGTGTCATTATGGTAATTGCATTCCAAGTATCAGGGTAGCAAGAAGTTGGGGAAGGCTGACAAAAATGTATGTCCTTCCAACTCTGTAACAATAAAGCATCCAATGTCCACTTTCATATCTTTATTGATGTGTGAAAAAAGAGAGGATTCCATTTATTCCTGTATGAAATCTTCACACAACAAGAAATAAATTATTTCATCACTTTGAAGTATTCACTAGCAGAATCCAAAAGTTAGGGGATGCAGAGAATTGCAGTACTATTATCCAGGCCAGAGTAAGGGCAAAAGGGTATTATTAAAGGAAAAGAGAAAACCACCCAAGAAAATCTATTCTAGGCAATTGAAATAAAAAAAATGGGTAACATCCATTGACCACATTTGAACAGCTTGGAAAATGGTAATAATGAAGTTGCTGAAGTTCATTTACATGAAGCATTCAATGAACTTCTGTACTGAAATAATCAGATAAATACTCTTCCTTTACTGAGTATCTCTCTCTTCAATACTATGATAATACATTATGTTTATTTATTATGCCTCAAAAAGAGGCACTTGGAACCAGTAAACAAGTGATTTTTTTTTTCATTTATGTAGTGAGACAAATATTTTTGGGGCCCAGTTCAAAGGCTACAATCTTAATCCTTTTTTAAAATAATTGGAGAATAAATCAAAGGCCCGTCAAGAATGAAGGAAAATACAGGAAAGTTGGGTGTGTCTATAATTGTTTTTTTCTTGCACTGATATGCCTGGTTCCAGTTTTGCAGGAATTATTTGAACATCTACATTTTATATTCCTCCTCTCCAACTGCCTGTAGACAAGTATAAAGTATGTTTGTGGTGTTGTCAGAGGTGTATTGGTTGGAGATGTGCATATTACTGTGTATTTATAGCACATTCAGGAAAAAATGAGTCATCTTATGATAGAAACCTTTGACCCTGGGCATGAAAAAATAAATGTTCAAAATATTGTTGAAGGGAAACAGATGAACATTTTTTTTTGTTTCAAATAAGCTATTAGCTTTCTCCCCATTAAACCTATATTTCCTTAGAAAGATGATCAAAGGCAATAGGGAAGGCTGACCTGAATGGATTGATGAATGAAGGAAAAAATAGGATAGTATTTTTTTTTCATTCCTGTTCCCCAGTGGCTGATAATCAGACATCTCAGATAATAAAGAATATATATGACTATCAAGATTAGTAGCCACTGATAACCATATCTTCCGCAAATTTATCAAATCTCCTGTTAAAGCCATCAAGTGGGTCACCATAATTCAACTGGGAGCAAATTTTACAACTAGGTACTGAAAATAAGTGCTTTCATCTCTACTGAATTTCCCACAATTGTGTTCACTGAATGACCTCAGGTATGATGAGAGAAAGATAAATTATTATGAGAAAAGGATACGGACAAGAATATCAGCTCTTCAAATCTCCTCAGAGGCATTGTACTCAAAGATACTTTCATCCTTTTCTTGATGGCGGTTGTCAAATCCTCATTTTCTTTCTTTCATCCATCCATGCTGTATATTACTTTACTTGCATTTACTGGTTCTCCTCTTTGAAATTTTGAATAGCTTCTCCACTTTAAACATTTGAGGGATACCTTGAGCTGAATATTTCACAATTATTATCACTACTGAGGAAATACAAAAACAGCCAATGTATATCTCATCCTGTAATGGAAAAGCAATTCTCTGCTGTCTAAAAACCCAGCTGATCACAAAAATCTCTAAGTTACTTATCTGAAAGAAACAATCAGAGATACCAATACTTTTATGAGCATTAAAACTTTTCCTCCACCCTTCCCCACTCCAAAACAAAGCAGTATATGTGGCTTTGGATCTGGTTGTAGTTAGTTGTAGTTGACTGGGAGATCACTGGGAAAAAACACAGCATAGGCAAGATTGGGAAGTTGAAAACCCATTATAAAAACAAGTGATGGCATACCACTTCCATGTCCTTCTCTTAAATGCTGCTGTAATCATTATTGACTGATGACAGCTGTCAAGAAAATTAAATGACTATTTCCATCAGTCAGCTCAAGATAATTTTTCCTAATGCAAATTCTGACGCTTCCCTTTTCTCAAATAGCTTCCACTCCATGCTAGAAAAGAAGTTCAAGCAAAGAATTTAAAAATCCACTTTCAATTCTCAGCAGATCACCTTGGCATTTCTTTTGCTGTTGCTTCAAAATTCTTTTTTTTTTCTTTTTGCAATAAGCAAGAAATTGAACCACATACAAAGAAGGAAAATTGCCCATCCTGTCCCCTTGCAACTTCCATCAGTTCATTTTAAGTGCACTTTGCTATCTGGATCATAACCTTTTCAGGCAGTTGAAATGTACGGGCATAATAGTGGTTTTAAAAAATAGAGAGTGATCAAAGATTGGGCAAAGCGCATAGAAAACACTTTATTTTCTGAATTGCACACTTTACAGAAAACATATAATTGGATCGAGTAAAGGAGAAAAGAAGTAAGCAAACAATGTTTGAAGTGTTTTGGTATAAATGGTTTGTCTTTGGGGGGAATAGTAATAATGAACATATAATTGATTTTTTTTAGTTCCCATTTAAAGGCCTGTTGGATAAATAGTCTGACAGAAAAGGAATATTGTAATGAATAGAGCCTCCAGGTTGTAAGGAATACAAAATCTTTGCCTTTATTTTGGCTCTTCAGTCAGCCACAGATCTGAGATAGATAGATGGATTTATAGATGGAGTCTTTCAACAAGGTTTGTATCAAACAACTATTTCACAATCATTAGAACATCAGAATGTTCAGATAATCAATAAGTGTAAACCTTTACAAAATAACATTACAAAGATTAAAGAAACATTACTGAAACTGAAACTAAAAATAACATTACAAAGATTACAGAAACATTACTGGACATAACTGAAACTGAACAGAATAACAATGAATAACAGCAAAGCAACCTGAAATCACCCACAAAGCAAAATCATTAAAAAATGGATTGCCGTTATGAAGATTCTCAAAAGTGTAGGAATTAAAAGAGTGTTTTCGTTTTAAACATGAGTGACAGGAGTGGTTTCTTTCATTTATTCAAGTGTTGGGTCCTTGATAACTGCAGCACTGTAGACATGTCAGAGGATTCTGGCTCCTTTAAATGTGGGGAATGTCCTCTTAAAAATATGGCTCCCTCCGTCTCCTTCCCTCATGACAGCAATAGTTTGAAGGTGTGTGTTTCATGTCAGCAAGATATTGCTCATCAGAGGGAGAATTTACATTAGATTCTCTTATTCCTGAGCAATAGCACAGGACCTGACAGTCCTGAAATGAAAATATGTCATTAATAAATAAATATTTGACAGATAGGCCTATTTATGATTCTCAGGGGGAAGAATGCCCCTGAAAGGCTAAGAGTGACCTTGTCTTTCTTGCAACTTGGTAATATGTCAAGAATTCACCCCATTCCTTTTCAAATGTTGAAATGGCCCATAAATCTCACAGCCCATAAAATTGTCCTTTCTCCAACTAACATGCATGAAGTGAGAACATTTTTTTTTCATTTAAATTATAATACTAAAAACAGGCATTTCTTAATATGAAAGAAAAATAATATGATTTTTGAAAGATCTTAGGGTGACCCAGCTCTACATCATATCCCTGATCCAGGAATAAGTTTAGACTGTTTTTGACTGAGACATTATTAGGGTTTTTTTTCTTGTAGAAAGGCTTTGTTATCACTTCAAGGGAAAAAAAAAACCCCTAAACAATAAATCATGCAATGTAAATAGTGCATACAACACAATTTAAAAATGACTCAGGTTACAATTTTGTTCCCTTTTATTTAGAAATTAGACCAAGTGGAACAACATAATATAATATCATAAGTTCATTGCTAGCTACATCCTGTTTTTCACATTGACCCACTAGATGCCAGTGGGGCAAACTCAACATAATTTTTTCTGCTTCTGCTTCTATAATTGGTTATTGCCCTCCCTAGAAATAGAATTTAAGTACTATGATTATTAGCCATTTTAACTCCTTCCTGCTAAAGAACATTTTTTCCCCTTCAGTTCAATCAACCCTTGCAGTTTTCTTGGCAAGGTTTTTCAAAAGTAGTTTGCCATCGCCTCCTGTCCAGGACTGAGAGAAAGTGTCACAGTCATTCTGCTGGCTTCATGCCCAAGATGGGCCCAAGACTAGAACTCACAGCCTCCTGGTTTGTACCCTGATTCCCTAACCAATACACCTATCTGGAACCATTTAAGGAACCATTTATCCTGTTGAACTATGGCTATCTTCACATCCTATAAGAATTTTATAGTTTAATTGTTTAGACATTAAACCATGAATTAAGCATAATAAGACTGGATGGTGTTTCAGATTGGACCTCCAAAAGATGCTTCTGATGCTAGATTTATCATTTAAAAGCTTAACTGCTGTCCTATAGCCCCTGAAATGCATTTGTTACTATTGTTCTGACCTAGGATTCCCAAAAGCATGAACTGACTCCTCGTCCTGATAAAACCCCTTTTATTTAGTTTAAAGTGAAATCCTGCAATCCAGCAAAATCCTGGCCAACAGTCTTTAAAGAGATTTCACAATTACAGAACTTATCAGGCTTGGAGGGCTCCCAGGCCAATATCTTCCAAAAGCCACTCTGTAGCAGACAATACTTGACAAGAAGTCAGGAACAGATCTTCACCCTAATGAATTGAACTAATTGTCTCCTGCAAACAGCACTCCCCTTTTGCTCCTTTTTATTCCCGGGGGCGGGGGGGGGCATTCACCATCCACCTGTGGTCTTACTCCCCTTGTTCCTTAGCTGTTCCCTTCTCCTGGCAGCTCTGTACATGTGCACACTGGGAACAGGCTCCAGCTGTTTTTCTGTCCCACTGATGTCCGACTCCGAAGGCAGCTGATAACTGTCAGACCCAACTCTGCCTCCAATGCAGAGCATCGTCAGTGTTCTGGCTTCCTAGACTGTAACTACACACATGCTTATTTTAAAAACAAGACTTATTTTATTGCTATCCTGGGAATTGTTTTCATTCCAAGCCAGAATTAATCCCAAACAGTCCCTCGAGATAAGAACCCACCTTTTTTTTTTCTGTGAAGTGCTGCCAATAACAGAAGTATCAAATGAACTAGAAAAAAAAACCAACCGAAATATTATTTATTTATTTCATTTATTTGTCAAAAGCTTACAATATAACAGAAACAAGAATAAACATAAGTTTAAATACAAGAAATAGGAACTAATAATTGGGGACAATAGGACAGGGACGGTAGGCATGATTGTGCACTTATGCATGCCCCTTACAGACCTCTTAGGAATGGGGTGATGTCAATAGAGGTTAATTTGAAGGTAAAGGAGTGGAGATTTAAGCAGGTGACAACAGAATCAGGTAGTGAGTTCCAGACATTGACCACTCTGTTGCTGAAATCATACTTCCTGCAATTGAGTTTGGAGTGGTTTACATTTAGTTTACATCTGTTGTGTGCTTTTGTGTTGTTGTTGTTAAAGCTGAAATATTCATTAACTGGTAAGACATTGTAACGTATGATTTTATGTATTATGCTTAAGTCCAATCTTAATCGGCATAGTTCAAGGTTGTCTAAGCCTAGAATCTCAAGTCTGGTGCTTTTAGGTCATTCAATATGAGTACAAAGAGCTTCAAGAATTAATCTAAACAAAACAAACTACTTTGCTTCCTGCAAAGGTTTCGTCATCTTTGCTGGTCCTTTATACTGGATGGAAGGGGCAATCACCTCCCAGCCTTACTCCCAAGTTGCTCCTTTTGTTTCAGCTGCTCTCACCTTTTAGCAGCTCTGCTCAGCCACCCACTGGGAACAGGCTCCCCTGGGTCCTCTGCCTCACTGCTGCCAGACTCCGGAGGCTCCAGAGGCAGCACCCCATGCCCAGATGGCCCCATTTCTGCATCAGATGCAGGGTCCTCGTATGAGTCCTCTCCAGAGTCCCTGACTGGTCCCTATTCTTCCCCACTGTCCAATTCTGCTGCTGGCTGCGCTGGCTGCCGGCAAACAACAACAATCAGAGCCTTCCCCAGATTCCAAGACTGGCCCATGTTCCTCCCCAACCTCCTCACTGTCCGAATCTGCTACCAGCTCCACTGGCCACTGCTGGGCCACAACAACCATGAAGGATTCTCAGTTTATTTTTTTGTTTGTTTGTTTATTAAATTTATTGACTGGTGAAGGAGCACGGTGGCTAAGTTGGAGATTAGCAAGCCCACATTCAAGACCCAAATGTTGTTATGGGGTGGGGTGAACTCCTGTCCTTTGCTCTAGCTCTTGCCAGGGACATGAAAGGAACTCCCAGCTGGATGCCCCCCCCCAGGCAATGGTGATGTCACCACTTAATCATTTCAATTGGTGCTTTTTGACATGAATGTGACATGGGTAACTGACAATGTTAAAAAGATGAAACTATACAAATAAAATACTACAAAAATACAATACACAACCCTAGCTGCAAGATGAGGATGGAAGAAGTAGGATGAGCACCGGGGTGGTGGTGGTGGAGGAGGAGAGGGAGATAGATCTGTTATTAATTTATCAACCACCCCCAAGGTAAAGCCCAAGCTAAGTGGCAGAGGCAGGTCTTTAAGCTCTAGTGGAAGGTCAGGGAGGTTGGAACCAGCCTTAATTCAGGAAGCTAGATGTTTCATAAGGCAAGCACAATGCCAGAGAAGGCTTTCCTCCTGGACCCCACCAGCCAGAATACTCTAGCCAATGGAGCCTGCAGTGTGCTTCCTCTGCTGGCACAAATGGGGCGGGCCAATCCCAGTGACACTGTCCCTCAAGTAGCTTGCATTGTAGCTGTCATCTAGAGAAAAAACTGAGAGACTACCCATGTCATCTAGAGAGAAAACTGAGACTACCCATGAAGTTGGTTTAAATTAATTTCCTTCTATTGCAAACATCTCCATCTACCTAAGTGGTTTCTGAACCCTAAATTCATTAGATTGCTTATCAACTGAACTGAGCAAGGAATGAACAATAACCAACTTTCTCGGGTTTTTTTTTTTTTTTAAAAAATTCCATTGTCCTTTTAAAAACTGTTTTTGAGTGCAGAGTGAAGAAGATCTATTTATCTTTGGCATTGTTTTTTACTGCATTTTGGTGGATGAATCAGGGGATCTTGAGATGTGGATTGGGGGCATATATAGTTCAAAGGACTTACGGGTTGCCTCTTGTTCTGCTTTGTTAGTATAATTTTTACATACTGTAACTCAGAACAAGTGGCTGTCTGATTTTTCCTTACCATGTTGCTCTTTGGACCACTTTATAATTAGCTCCCCATAATACAAAGCCACTTCTTGCTTTTCTCTCATAGTCACTTACTATTTTAACTTTCCAAAAGTTTAAATGAGAAAGTTAGAGTTGCTGAAAAAGCAATGAATCACTCAAGCTGAACTTTAACACCCTTTCAACATCTAATTAGTTGAATTAGAGTCACTTTGCAGGAGAGTCAATCAATTCTTTAGCTTTCGCTGCCCCAATGGTTTCGGAATTTGATGATGTTATCATTACTTCAGAGGTGATACTCACTTAGCATTTTAATAAGTACATTTTCTAGCCCTTTTCTGTTGAAATAGACAATAGCATAGCCTGAAATATTGCCTTTACAATTGCATTCTTCATTGGGCAATCCTGAATTCTCATCAGAAGATATCAACGAAACATTCTTATTTCTTTTTCATGGAACAAGAAAATTACTGTCAACTAGTCTTACTATATGATTTATAGGTTCAAAATGTAATTAGCAGGTCAGAATTTGAATGGAAAGAATAAATTTTAACTGCAAAAACACAGTGCTTAATTTAACTACACATATAAATGATTGTAAGATGAGGGTCCCACCATAGGCTGGAAATCAGACTTTCATTTATAATGTTAATCATGATGAATCAGCCTCTTGCAATCTTTGTCAAATTTAAGCCAATCCACTTAACATTTAAATTGAATGCTCTTGCTCTGGAGTTGGCATTTCAATCTTGAAATGCTAAAGGGAGCAGAGTATTATGAAGCTACTCAGAACTGGTAAACAATATGGTTTCTTTCTTGGACTGAAAGCATCTGAAATAACATAGGCTACCAGGCTTCAATCCAGAGGGCACAATAATGTGTTTTTCCTCCCACAATATCTTGTAGTTCTGATGATTCATTCTGAGTCCTCAGGGTAAGTCATTCTGCTATTAGGACAGACACATCCAGCTTCATGCCTCACTCTTAGGAATTACCAGAGCAAGTCACTGGACAGGAATGTTCTCCAG
Organism: Pseudonaja textilis; assembly: GCF_049901715.1. NCBI lineage: Eukaryota > Metazoa > Chordata > Lepidosauria > Squamata > Elapidae > Pseudonaja > Pseudonaja textilis. Next base: position 64,290,390 of record NC_141990.1, on the reverse strand, counting down.
AGAGAAATCAAGTGTAGACCTGGTCTTATTTCAGCACAGGGGCTCTCTGCACATTAGGAATATCTGAATGAGAGGTGGTATTCAGCAGGTTCTGACCAGTTCTGGAGAACCAGTAGGGGAAATTTTGAGTAGTTTGGAGAACCGGCAGGGGTGGGATTCAACCGGTGTTACTACCAGTTTGGTGACTACATTTTGTGCACACATGCGTGGTTCACGCGCATGCATGCCTGATGCACACTACACGCACATATAAAAAAAATCAGCTGTGCTGTGTGGACAGCTGAAAAGCGCTGCACGCAGGTGTGCAGTGTTTGAAAAGCCTCTTTTTTCAACCTCAGCTGTGCTGCGCAAAGCAGCTGAAGTTGGAAAAGCACGAAATAAAGGACAGGTAAGAGCCCGGGCAGGCAGGTGATGCCAAACAGCAGCAAACACAGAACCGATTCAGTGTCTGATGCTCTTCAGAGCTACCGGTTCTATAGAGCTGGGCAGAACTGATAACATCCCACCCCTGAGAACTGGCAAATACCATCTCTGACTGGAGATTTTACACTATCCTTCCCCTTCCATGCCCACCAAGCCACACCCATAGAACCAGTAGTAAAAAAATTTGAATTCCACCACTGATCTGAATAGTATTTTTTTCCCTTTTAGTACATATCTTAATATACTGTAGGTATGCAATAAACTATTTTAAAGTTAAGAAGTTTGTTTTTATAGAAGAATTACTTTTGATGGATACAGAAAGGATTCATATACCAGGAGACACAACATCAATGCATGAAAAGCAGAATCTATTCTTCAACTGAAAGGTACAACATGTTAATGACATTTTTTGCAGTGGCATATATATTTAGCAGAATCTGTGTGAAAATTACTATCACAACATCCGTGAACAAATATAGATAGTCCTTGATTTACAACAGTTTGTTTAGTCACCATTTGAAGGTACTAAAAAAGGATGAGTTATGACCGGTTTTCACACTTACAGCCATTATAACATCCCCATGGTCACATGATCAAAATTCAGATGCTTGGCAACTGGCATGTATTTATGACAGTTGCACTGCCTCGCGATCCCCTTTTGCAACCTTCTGACAAGTAAAGTCAACGAGGAAGCCAGATTCACTTTACAACTGTGTTACTAACTTAACTGCAGTGATTCACTTAACGACTATGGCAGGAAAGATAATACAATGGGGCAAAACTCAACGACTGTCTCACTTGGCAACAGAAATTTGAGTTTCAATTGTGGGTATAAGTTAGGACTACCTGTATATGAGGGTGGGATGCTCTCGGTTCTGCCCGGCTTTATAGAACCAGTAGCTCTGAAGAGCAGTAAACACAGAATCAGTTCTGTGTTTGCTGCTGTTTGGCCCACCTGCCTGCCCGGGTTCTTACCTGACCTTTATTTCCTACTTTTTCAACCTCAGCTGCTTTGCGCGGCACAGCTGAGGTTGAGAAAGCAGGAAAAAAGAGGCTTTTCAAAAGCTGCGCATCTGTGCGCTGTGCTTTTCAGCTCTCCGGGTGACACTACTTAAGGTTTGTTTACACCTGTGCATAGTGCACGTCTGGCAAAATGTAGTCACCGAACCAGTAGTAACACCAGTTGAATCCCACCCCTGGCTTCAAACATCTATGCCATTTTCAAGAGGAAGTTAGTCCTATAGCAACTTTATTCTATTGGGAAGTAAGTATGACTACGCAGGATCTGGTGAACATGAGCACTTCTGCCCATATGATAGTACCCATGGTAATGTTTCCAAGCAGTATATTCCTTTTCCAAGCCCCATTATTCCTTTTCCGAGGACCATTTTCATGTATTAAGACAGAGGTGAGATTATTAAAAAAAAATCCAACAAATGAACTATTTCTCACCTACAATCAATCTACAAACACATTAGGGTGAAGTCTTTTTATGTTTTCTTTTTTTTTATTGCCCCTCTGTGAACCAGCAAACTTACAAGACTGATAAAGGAACTTGAAGGGACTTGTTTTTATCATTATTTCCTGAATCCTTATCAGTCTGGAGAGTGATCCTTACATGCTGTTTGTTGAGCTTCTCTCAAAGGCAGCCCAGACAGAATACACTACAGGGGCCTAATCTGCAAGGAGCATATCTCTTATTCCCAGGTGCACAAATAGGAAAATAGGAATTATAACCGCATGCCAGCGGTGCCTCCAGTGCCGAAAATTGTGTGTGCACTTGCGTGTGTGTGCGTGCTTGCATGCCAGCACCCAGAAGGCAATACGGGGGGGACACGCCCCCTGTGCATATGCATGCACCCCCCCACTTGCTGCACATTTCTGTGCATGCACATGCAATCCCCCCATGTGCCATGGATTTTTGTGCATGTGTGTGCATCTCCTGCACACCCCCCCCCATACATGTGCGCCAGATACCCAACAATCAGCTGTTGAGCCAGCGGCCTCTTACTTCTGGCACATGTGCCATAGGTTTGCCATCATGGCCATATGCCATTAAGACATGAAATCAGTAAAGACCTAGCTATCACAACCTTAGCCTTAGCTTTATTTGATGGCATCGATATTCTGCTGTTGTTTGACTTCTCTACAGTATATTCATCTATGGGAAGCCATATTTAGGAGTGGAACTGTTCATTGGGACTTATAGATGTGAACCAGAAAAGTAGTTGGTAGGAGAATCTGTGAAAGATTTAGTGAGATTGATAAGGAAGGTAAATTCTTTGTCCCTGTACTCAAAGAGTAGCCATTTGTGAGTCATTGAAAAGAAGCATACCCCACGAATACAATGTTCACTAATGAGACAGAAAGTAGGTCTAACTGCTAAACAGATGCAAATTGATGGTACTCGTGAAAGGAGGCACTTGTGGCCTGGGTATATTGCAGCAGTAACAGGCAGAGTCACTACTTTCTTCCTGTTAGGAAGAAAGGGTTTTGGGATTTTGGTCAGTGAGATTAATGGAATCAGATGACCTGCTGCATTAAAACCTCCCAAAAGCAAAAAATAGTAGAAAAAGATGACTCATTTCTGGAAAGCCAAAACATTCCCTGGAGCTTCATGTGATTCAACTCTTTCAAGCCAAATTACACAGTGAAGCTGATGCTTTGCTTCTCTTCAGCAGAGTAAATAGTCTCCACCATGTAAAATGAAGCACATTTTGTACACCCCTAGTGGCTCTCTCTTGGAGTTTTAAATATGTTCCGTCTATGCTCATCTTGTGCATTTGAAAACACACCTGATGAGTAAATTTGCATTGACATTTGTTTCCAAAGGAAGCCTAAATAGGGTAAATCCTATGCTGCTGAAGATTCTGACTATTTTACAAAGTGGTAGTAATCCTATTTAGCCACTATGCTGTTTCTGAAACAATAAAATATATTCTTTGTGTTTTGAAATATCTGCATATTGTAGCTGTCCAATGCTTCAGATATGATGCTTAAGAATGGGCAAGAGCACGAAAGATATCTGTCTGAAGCTCTTCATACAGTGGTATTTTCTCTCGGATCTCATAGCTGCCTTGTAATCTTGGGAAAAGATGTGGCTGTTTTAAAGAGTTGCATTAAGGACTACATATATATGTAGTTCCCATGCACCCAGAAACACCTTGAAACCAAATATGAAGCACTATATACTGTATATACCTTAGGTTGAACATTTTAATTAATACAAGATACTTGCCTATTCTCATGTCATTATAGATAATAGGGATAGTACAATATGGGATGCACAAGAGAGGGAGTGTTCTGTTTGGGGCAAAGATGTGCCCATTATAATGTTTAAAAAAACCCATCTTTTCTCTTGTCCTCTCTCCTCCTCTCCTCTCTACTCTTCTCCTCTGAACAATTTCAAATAAATGTGTATTATGTTGATACTGGAAAACACTATTGTTATGGAAGCTAGTTCTGAAATAATGAAACCTAAAAAAAATGTAACCATAAAGCATGGAAATATATGATGCATGTCTGATCCTTCCATAACCAGGATGTTGCAACTGAATATCAAATGACTGGTGAAAATGGAGTATTAAAGGAATGTCCCCATCTCCAAAATATTATTTAAGCTCAAAATTTTTATGGGAAAAGTGTACTTTAATCACTGCCCTTTTAAATAACGTTTTCTATTATTGCAAATAATAAGCATATCTAGTTAATATCAAAATTCAAAAGAGGTACAAGAACTCCAGTCAACACAATATTCAATTTAAAAAGCATTTATCTGAGTTATGTATATGATAAAATTTAAGTCAATGCAGATTTTCTCCTTGTCTATCTCATGTCCTTCAGATGCAATAACTATAATTTATGCCTTTTTATTTCCACCTTTGTATTACTTTAAAGTTAAGGAGAACTCCATTGTCACATAAAAGAGAATTAGATGCAATCTGGGGAAAAAGGCCTAATTTTAACCTAAGAAAATATTTCTAATCAGGATGGCTAAAAATTGACGATTCTTCTATCAGAAAAGAGCAGAATTAAAGTCAATAAAGAAGGTGACAAAATTTTTATTAAGTGCCTTTATCATTTTGATACTTTGAGGAAGGCCTTGTCATCAGAATAAAACAGTCTACTTTCCTTTACTGATTCAGGTTCCCTCTAGCTGTCAGGAACAATAACCTTTTTGTTTGGAGATAGGAAAGTATGACCCATCCATTAGTTTATCCATCATTTCCAGTAACTTAAGATTCATTTCTTGTTTATTGTCAGCATAGGCTCCATCAGATATTGACCTGTTGTGTTTTCAGAGCGAATGCAACATTTTAGGATGCCTGTGAAGCCTTCTCTTAAAATTTTACTCCTACAAACTGTTTGCAGACTGCTTAATTTTCTCTTCATCTGGTTTGGTACCATTGCTCAGAACTCACCACAATATTGCCTTTTTCTAGGGAATAACAATTCAAATTAATTAGGTGTTGAGTTGGAAGTGTAATAATCTCCCAATAGCATTTTGCTAATTAAATTTCAACAATGTAATGAGATTAATGCAGAGTAAGGGAATAGTGTCTCCTCCTCCTCCCCCTTCCCTCCCTCCTCCTCCTCCCTCCCTCCCTCCCTTCCTTCCTGGACAATTGTTTATAACTAGTGTAAACTTTTAATAAATCACTTTTTCTTCACTTAAGCTACTAGTGATTACTACATTGCTAGTTATTTTTCTGTAATTTTGTATGATGATCTATAATTTGGGGGGAGGTATTAATAATGCTATATTTTAACATTCAGATATCTACACTGTGACAAACTCTCTTTTTTTATTGAGTCAAGACAATTATATCCTTTCCATCAGCAGAGAAAGTATTCAACATTTGTCTTTCTTTTGTAAGTTTAAGGAGTAGGGCTCAACACACAATCTCAAAATAAATTCAAGATTTATCAATATAGAAATATATTCTGATGTCTAATAAGTTTGTTATTATATATGTTGACAGCAGCAAGACTATTGTATGCACAAAAATGGAAGGACACTTCGATTTCTACTATGGACAAACGGTTGCAGAAGTTGGTGGAGTTGGCTGAAATGACGAAATTGACCACTTTGATTAAAGAAAAGACTATAAGTACTTTTGTTCCCACATGGAGACTACTTCTGAATTACGTGCTTGATGTGGAGAAGAATGAAACTCTGACTTTGGGTTTTACTGATCGATAGATCTTTATAGAAATGGCTTGTTCATATTATTATGAAAAGCAAAACGCTGTGATTTGATGTTAATAGAGTCGGAAGTCAATGCTTCTTTTTCTTTTTCTTTCTTATCTTTCCTCACTTCTCTTTCCCCTCCCCCCACCCACTTGCTTTTCCATTTACTTTGTGTTTTGTATTTTGTAATACTTTATAACTCAATAAAAATGTTAATGGAAAAAGAAGAATGAGAAAAAAAAGAAATATATTCTGATATATGGAAAAATATATCGTATTGTCTTATTCTTATTGCAAGTGGAAGAGAAAATTACCCTCACTCTGAATTGTTTTGATTATTATATGATGTTACAATGAGATGGGGAGCTACTGGTTTGTAATCAAAGAGGGTTAGAAGAGCCTAGCTTCTTCTACATTTTGGGTCCCATTCCAACATTTTAAGTTACTCTAAAAAAACCAGTAAGACTTTCTTTTATTTGGAGAATACCTTACTGAAGCTTTAGGCTGGGTAGAGGTTTGGATGTACATATTTATTTAAACATTTAAATATATTGGCTGCCCAACTCCAGGTCTTTGGGCAGCACACAATACTAGGAAATACTGTACATGAAATCAGCTAAAAACAGTCCTGACTAAAATAATCTAATCTGCAATTTGGCAGTTCACATCTCACCAGACTCAAGGTTGACTCAGTCTTCCATCTTTCCGAGGTGGGTAAAATGAGGACCCAGACTGTTGGGGGAAATATGCTGACTCTGTAAACTGCTTAGAGAGGGCTGTAAAGCATTGTAAAGGGGTATACAAGTCTAAGTGCTATTGCTATTGCTATATAGCCTAGACAACAATAATCTAATAGACAGCAAAATATTCAGGGACTTGCAAGGGTATAAAGAGCAATGAAGATTTTTTTCACTCATACCATCAATGTTAGACCAATGACCAGATAGGAGAAGCTAAGAGATAAGCGAAAAAGAAGTTATGACTCTGGAAAGAATGCAGAAAAGAGCAACAAGGATGATTAGAGGATTGAAGGCTAAAACATATGAAGAATGGTTGCAGGAATTGATTATGTCTAGTTTAATGAAAAGAAGGACTGAGGTGATATGATAGCAGTGTTCCAATATTTGAGGGGCTCCCACAAAGAAGAGGGGCTCCCACAAAGAAGATTCTCCAAATCACCCGCAGGCAGGACAAAAAGCAATGCATGGAAACTATTCAAGGAGAGAACCAACCTAGAATTAAGGAGAAGGAAAACAGTTAATCAGTGGAATGACTGTCTCTAGAAGTTGTGGATACTTCAACACTGGGGGATTTTTAGAAGACACTGGTCAACCATTTATTTCAAATGGTATAGACTTTCCTGCTTGAGCATGGGTTTGGACTAGAAGACTGTTAAGTCTGGTAGATCGGTTCTGGGTAGATCGGGTCACATTGAGAGGCGAGACTCAAAGTGCACATTCAGCTCTTTATTGAATTTACAGAACAGTTCAAGACCTGCGAGCCACTTGGCTTTATTCAGCCGGCCGGCAGCTCGGCGGCCAATGGCAGCGCTTTGAATCTCCCGCGATCGGCTTGGCCAATCGCGGTAGACTCTTAGCGCACCAATCACAGGAGTTTAGTTAGCCAATCAAGTTGCGGTCCATGTGGACCAATCAGAACTCGGGGTTTCAAGAATGTTAATATAGAACAAAGACCTTCTGTTATTTTGAAATAGTTCCATTAAACTCTTAGATATCTTCCCTTGAAAAGTCTTTTTTAGATACAGAAATTAACATGAAACTTTCACATCTGCTTTATTATTATTTTTTAAATGCTTATTTCCAAAAAATGAAAATTGTCACTCCCTTCCTTTTTTTTTTTTTGAATCTGTGCCAACTTTCCACCTCATATTGTGTAGACAATGTGGGTTAGGAAGCATTGTATATATAAAGGCTTTTCTCCAGTCTCTTTTGAGGAGATAAGAGTTTCTTTTCCAGCAAATAAAATGTCATCCTGCTTTAAGATGATATTTCCCTGTAGTGTCAAAGCATGTGACAATAACATAGGTCCTACAATATTACTATGTACTTACAGCTGCCAGAATCCTCTCTGATGAGATATAAATAAAAATATTGCAACAAGCAAAATAAAGAAACAAATTGCAACAATGATTAACAAATCAAGAACTTGAACAGTTCTTAGAGGGTTCCTTTTAACAATAACACAAAGTTAATACATTGTTTTTGGTTATTGTCTCCCCAAACAATGAGAAGTTCAAGGACAGTGCCACTCCATTGGAATTATTTTTTCTTTTACCATCATTTGTCCACACTTAAATAACATTCTTATGAAGTTGGCTATCATAAAATGCTGTGTAATCTTATATTAATGATATTCTGATTTGTGTGAGAAGATTGTAGCTAGTGCAATTTATCACAAAGCTTTGAGTATGTCATGAGATCAAAGCCATTCCAGACATTGTTTTTAACATTTTTAAATTTCTCAACAATCTCAAACCAGAGATTGTTCCAACTAGAAGCTATTCCTAGAGTTTCTTCTTGCCTCATCATGTCCATAGTCTTTTTTGAAATCTTTATTGAGTTTCTGCAAGTACAATGTTAATGTAGACCAGAGTTTTTCAAACAGTTTATTCTCATTTTACATTCTTAAAAAATAATTGTGACCCTAAAGAGCTTTGTGGTTACTGCATTAGAAATTAAAACCAAGAAATGTTGGCATATTCATTCCCTTATTTTTTTATTGGATTTGCAGACCTCCTAAAGCAGTCTCAGGGACTTCCAGCACTTTGAGAATTGATGAAGTAGATCATGTGAGAGGCTGTCCTTTTTACCTCCTGTGGAAGATCTGTCCTTGTAATCTCCTACATTTAAGAAAATAATAAAATTTAAGATGGGGAAACAAGAAGACAGAAATGGGGGAAAAAAGTAGAGAGGATACCATCCAGAAATATAAAAGTTAAAATGCAACAGAATTTTGAATAATTCTAATTTAATTAAGTTTCTATTCATAAGTGTTTTTATCAACCCAATGCCCCCTACCTTATGGGCAAACTACACTACTGGTGACATATTTGTCTTTAATATTTTGAGCTGGGTCCAGATGTATTGATTCAAGTCCATTCTCAGCCATGGAAACTGTTAGATCGCGGGAAAAAGAGACTTGAGACCAGTGTGACTTTCCAGCTCTTTATTCAATGTATAGATCCGTACAACACCAGCCACATGGAACAATTATCACATTCAATTCAAAATTGTTTTGCGGTTGTGATTAAAAATAGAAGGAGAAAGTGCTAAGTACGATGTTCTGAGCTTCTAGATTTGAGATGGCGAACCCATGCCATGTGTGCCAAAAGTGGCATGCAGAGCCCTTTCAGTGGGCATGCATGCTGTCACCAACTGCTCTTCTGGTTTCTGGCGCTAGCCAGCTGGTCTTCAGAGGCACCAGAGCACCAGAAAATGCCCTCCAAATCTGCCCCCAAACAGGCTCTTTCCCAGGCCGTTTCTGGGCCATTATCAGGGTGGTTTTTTTGGGCCGTTTCAGGCCTTTTTCAGGGCCATTTTTGTCCCTGAAAATGGCCCCAAAATGGCCAAAATGGCCACAAAACAGGCACGTGTGCACCAGCCAGCTGGTCTTTGGTTTTCTAGTGCTCCAGCATGTGCACATGCACACGCAGGCACGTGTGTTCCAGTTTGGGCACTTGGTGTCGAAAAGGTTCACCATCATTGTTCTAGATGGAAGGTGGGATATAAATTTAACACATATTTAACTAAATACCTAGTATCTCCAGAGATGGTTAGAAACAGAACCCTACCAGAAAATGTAAAGAGCAGCAGATTTCAAATTAGTGTAGTCTCGACTACCTAGATAGACCAACCATCTGAACATATTAAATTCTTTTTATTTAAACCATGGAAGACAACTCATTGCTTTTCACATGTTTAGGCCTGTGACTCTCAAAATCATTTCCAATTGGCCATGTTTATTGAGGCTAATATGAGTTGAAATCTGAAATATCAGGGGAGAATTGAGCTGTCAATCCTGTAGAATCTGCTGTAGAATCTTCACAAATAGAATATTTATAGCTATTGTGCTGTTTTATTTAAATGCTATAGAAATGAATGAACCAAATGCACCATTAAAGTCCCCCCCCCCCATGCAAATCATGTTTCACCAAATCAAATATATTCTGGTATTTGACCTCTGTTGCTTGACACCTCTTTTGTTCGGATATCTCACCCGAGCAGTAAAATTAGAATGTTTATTGAAATTCTGACAATAATGGGAATTGGGAGTAATAATTCCCATTATTAATGGGAATGAGTAGAAATGGGAATGGGTGGAAATTTAGAATTTTTTAAAATGACAAGTACTCATAAAGAAAAATATTGAAATGGAAATAGCCAAACTGTCCAATTTCTCCATCCAAAAAGTATAGATAAGGCTACCAATCCCTTGTAGAAGATGACAAGGTTGATCAAAGGCATCCTCAGTCATGAGTTCCTAAGCATCCACAAGAAATCTAAGTCCAGGCCACCTTGAATGCCTTCTTAATTCCTGCTCATTTCCCTTGACTGCCTGTTGGTCAGATTCTTGTAGAGAGTTTACACTTGTAATAAATCTTCTCGCTCATTTGAACTGCCTGAATCTCCTGATTTCCCCGGTGCTTGACCCCACTCTCCCTGATTTCTTGTGTTTTGTAAACAAAGGGGCATGTAAATATAAAATGGCCTTCTCCAAACAGATGCAGCTAATGCATTAAAACACTCAGATGGGAGTGGAAAGGAAAGCATATTAAACAATCTGCAAATCATTTATCTCTTGAAGGTTGCCTTTGATTTGGGGTGGTTATTTAAGTGTGCAGACTTGCCTCTAGGCACATCAATAGAAAATATCAAATGATTGTAATGATAAAGCACCATGGCTTTAACAGGCTTATAAATGACTTATATCCATTTCTCTCTCTCTCTCCCCTCTCTCTTTCTCTTTTTTTTTCTGTCTCTGTGTCTCTGTCTCTCTGTCTCTCTTTCACACACACGCATCCTATCTAGCCTATAGCCTGGATTTCCTCTGTAGGACTATTTGTTTTCAAGTACAGTCAAGCCTACTTAGGGGTGCTGCTTGCTAAGACCTTCCATGGAAACTTGATTTAAAACAAATAAACCAGCAAACCCTATCTTTTTCTTTTTATCTCTTCAGCCCTGTTGATAGATGTCTATTAAAACACTATAACTATATTAGGCATAAATAGCTTAATTTCCTGTACATTGAGATCACATAGGAAAATCTTCTCCATGTGGAAGGGGCATTTTTATTGTATATTAACAACCCCCCTCCCCCATTCACCCCAAGACACCAACACCAACATTGCATTCTTTTATCTTCCAGTATAAAATATTTTAGTTTACCTGAGCTCTTCAATTTGTTTATAGCATGATGTGAACAAATCAAATTCTGGTTTTTTTGTTTAGAATAGTTTGATTAGTAGGGTGATTTCAGGTACCGCTGTTGCTTATTTTATTTGTGTACATCACTTTGCAATCCATTATTGTGATAGTGGAGTGAGAAGGAAGGACTATTTAGCAATCTAAAAACAAAGTCAAATAAGCACAAATAAATCAAGAGAAATGATGTGTTTTTCAAACAGTTTCAGAAACAAGCTGGGAAAATGAGATAGTTATTTTGTTATCTTAAAGTACTATGTTTGTTTTACAGAAGATACTTAAAGTGTTCTGAAGTAGCAATTTGACCGGTCCGCATATATTGCAAAAGGAAGCAGCTGTTTCCCAGAGATAGAGGGTGCTAATGTGTTTAATCTCCATGATGATAAGAAGAAGGTGCAGGAGATGCTGGTTCCCCCCAAAAGTTGAATCAATAATCCCTACTATATGAAGCAAAAGCAATATGGAATTTGCATTCAGTCATGGAAAGCCATTCAAAGCATTGCATTGAAAATCAACTTTTTTTTTGTTCAGTTGTACTTACACTATGCTGTTTTTCAACAACACATTGCAGTTCAAATCTCATCAGCTCAAGGTTGACTCATGCTTTCATCCTTCCGGGGTCAATAAAATGAAGACCCATATTGTTGGGGGCAATATGCTGACACTGTAAACTGCTTAGAGAGGATGTGATGGCCCAGGGTGTGGCACAGAGGCAACATAGTTAGATAATCAATAAGAGTCCCTTTATTAGCTCCAACTTTGCCTCCAATGTCCTGGTTACCTTCTGGCTGGGGAAAAACTCTCCCAGGAAGAACTTCTATTTCCTTCTTTTAATATTAACAGTAGCATGCAAGTTATATTTTTTCTGACGCTACCTATTTTTTTTTTCTTGGAATGTGGCATAGCAGTTGGGAGCAGGAGCCTTCACAACTTGACTTCTATCCTCTAAGGACCTGAAAACAATTTCATACAGAAAGTACATTGCTAACATCTAGTCTCTTTTCAAGGATTTATAACTTAGCTCATGTTGTAACACAGAATGAGTTCCTGAGTTCAAATGCTGATTTCTCCATAGAATCACCAAAGGAAGATCTCAGAGTGGGGACAGGAAATGATATGGTTAAAAAAAATTAAGATGGTGGGTCAAAAGTATACAATCAAAGCCCCAGCCCAAGGATACAAAAGAGTTATGCAATCACGACTACCACTTTAACTCTTTTGACCCTTACCTGGAGATATCCCAATTTTACCTTCTTCTTTCTCTGTTCTGCTTTACCACTTCCAAAAATGGGATCTTTTACATAATTTTGGGAAAACTCTGCCTGTTCCCAAAACTATCTTCTTTCCTTCCATTCTATCTTTCCCAGACAAAAATTGGCCTACTCATGAGCTAAAATCATAAGTAGGCCAACTTAAACTATAATCCTGGATAACCAGAAGATCTAGTTGAAATTCTTTTATTAGTCTCAGATTTTGTTTACCGTACATTTTCTGAGGATCCCATTTCCTCTGCCTTCTGCAGTTTTCACTTAATAGCCTTTCTTGACTTGTACCAACTTGACTGCAGCTACCTGAGTTGCAAGGATGGGAGGATGGGATCAGTATAAAGTTCCTGTGACAGCTAATTTGCAAGTTCTAAAGGAGATTCCAAAGGAGTCTCTAGTGCACAGATGGTGACCCTGAATGAAATCAGGCAACATCTGTCTTTATAAAGTCTTTTAATAACTACTAAACTCCACTGATATTTGAAAAGGACAACAAACCATATGTACTTTCTTCACCTTATATTTGGGGAAAATCTCTAAATCTGGGAGACTTTTGACCGTTAAAGTTATTGGTAATATTGTAAAACTCTACAAAATCAGAAATTAAAGGCAGTTGCCTATAATTATTCTCTATCTTAGGAAAAGTTATGAAGTTGGGATTCTAGAAGCTGTGCTTCATCTTTATTGGAAGATAAACATGTGCTTATTTAGGCAATACTTTAAATAGGCAATGGATTTAAGAATTAGCACATGCTTTCTACAATTGTGCCTGCAAATGATATAATGCATCAGTGTAAAAAAGTCATTTGCAAGACATTTGTGTCTGTTGTTTTCATTTCCACCGTGAGAATGGCTTTGCTTTGAGCACAATACGAATAATGGGAATGGAAAAGGTACATCTCCTATCATTTAGTGGCACAGTTTCAACTAGCCTGAGTGTTGTGCAAGATCCCATTTTCTGTTTATAGTCCTCCCACAAATATGTAGAAAAATGTTCTCTTTGTTCTTTTCCATTATTTCCAACTGCCATCTTCACCAAAGAATGCAGCAAAACAAAAACAAGTCTGAATAAACCCAAACATATATTTATCACTTGTTAGATGATTATTTGTAGGCAAGGTATGCAAGTAGAGATAGGGACAGAAATAGGGATACACAGTAACTTCCTCCAGGCATTCCAAAATAAAATTACAAAGATATGCAAGATTGCAAAGTAAGAATGAGGCACCAGTGCTGCCCTCTCCCATCCCTATTTTTGTTATCAGATCTGTATCCAAGCATCTAAAACAGGAGCCTTTATGTCCATGGATGATCTCTGTATGATAGAGAATTATGATGTGTTTCAGGTTCCGTTATAGGAGCAACATGGATCAAAGATATTCTCAGTTTTAGAGTTTTTTCCCCCTGAATAAAAGGTTGGTAAACGAATAGATCCAAGGCAGGATGGAGCTTGTGGTTTGCCATCCTCCATGCCTGTTACTGGAAGTTAAGTTTTAGAATGCATTTTAGAATCAGCAATGTAAGCTGAAAGTCTGGAGATCAACAACAGTAAAATAACTTCAGTATGAAAGGGAATCACATATTTTAAGCATTCATACCCCACTTTTCTAGTTGAAAGATTCCCAGAGTAGCTTACATGATAATAATCCAGATTCCTTGGCTTACAGTTGAAAAGGAAGGATGATACAGAAGGAAAAAGAGACGAGGAGAAGAAAGGGAGCACCAAACAAGACAAAACCCCTTTCTTTGTGTTCCAATGTGACCAGTTGGTAAATTACAAGGATTGCTTAGTGAGGCTCAAATTACATCAGAGCTGGTAGTTCTGTTTTCTGTTCTTTCTTCTAAGAAGAAAAGCCACCCCTATTAAGGGGTTCGTAGCAAGAAGGAGACACCATTTCTTGTCTTTCATTTCTTCTTACAGATTATATTCCTACTTCCTCTCTCTTCTTCAACCATATACAGTTGTCCGAGATCCCAATTTTTCAATGTGGAGTGTGTGTGTGTGTGTGTGTGTTTGTGTGTGAATTAGCACAATTTAAAATGTAATTTAACAGAAATATATCTGTGTCTTTGCATTACTTGCTTATAAATCAGATCATAGTTGCTATGAGAGCCAGTTTTTGGTATAAGCTGGACCAGGAGCAGGGAGGTTGTAACTCTGGTTCTTCCTTAGTAACAAAAGCTAACTGGGTGACTTTGGCCAATCACTTTTATTAGCTGTAGATTGGAAGATTTGAATACATTTTGGAAGAAGGTCCCAGGAAAACCACTTTTGCCAATGTAGATGAGAAAACTCTATAGTTCCAAGATTGATTTGAAGGACAATTATAAGATACAGGCCATAATGTGAGATGTTCTAAATTTCAATAAATCAAATATTTTTTCCCTTTTTGGACCTCAATTTTAAAACAAGATGGACTCTGAAGTGTTACACTTCTGTTTCTATTTTCAGTGCCTTAATGAGGGTCATGCAATGACATTGATCACATTCTGCTATTTCTGACTCAGCAGACAAAAATATATGGGTAAAATATTCTAAACAGATTAACATAAAAGACTAGAAAATGTGGCAAATGAGGCAAATAAATGAGAAACATCAAAGTTCTACAGAACTTCCAAGCATCTATTTTAGAATTTCACATGACTTATAGACAGATGGAGAAAATGTCAAGCAAACTATATTACACGTGAACGAAATCTTTAAAAAAACAACCAAATACAGTAGCTGAACCAGTTTAATAAGATATGAAGGTTTGCTTGTATATCATGAAAAAATAATCATTCTTCCTCTCTTTTCCATAATCCTTAGCAGACAAAAACCATGTCATTTACAATAGACTTCCTTATTTTTCTTTATTTCTTACCCTAATCCAGATTCTCCCTACCAGAAGAAGGGAGAAAAGTTGTTTTTTATTATATTTATGTGCTGCTCATCTCAGGATGTGAGGTGAGATGTTATGGTCAAGTAAGGATGTCCTTCTTTAGTATTTTCAGAAATATTTTAAAGTATTTATTTATGATATCTTTGAGAGCTTATGCTAATACACAATGGAGTTGCAACCCACTTGATCTTCATAACTGTGAGCTAAATTGGAGTAAGGGATAGCTGATGTTTTGAAGGGAACTTGGGTCTCCTCAGTTTCATTCAAAGAAGCTTAGTCTAATGAAATTATTTTTAAAGATGAGATCCTGATTTCCATTCCATGAAGAAACTCAGTATCTCTTTAGAAATTAATTCAGAAAAAAGAAAATGATGTTTTAAATGTTGATTGCAGTGTAGGACTTTGCAACTTAGAAATCAACCCAGCCAAAAAGATATTTTGCTAAACAAAATGTTCCTGATGGCATAATCCAACATTCTCTTTTGTAAAATAATAGTTGCAAGCATGATATGAATCCAGAGTATCCAACCTTTTGGCTTGCCTGGGCCACACTGAGTGAAGAGGAGTTGACTTGGACCTCATATAACTATATATAATATAGTTTTATAATATAAAATTGCAAAATAATGTTGAAAATTTACTATCTTGTGGGGCTGCATGTGCGCCCATGGGCCATGGGTTGGACATTCCTGCTCTAAATATCCTCATGAAAAGGTATGAAGAGAAAATAATTTAAAAAAAAATTAGAATGTGTAGAAAGGAAGAAGGAAGATGTAGAATATTTTGAAATATGGGATTCGCTTTATCAATGGTTAACTAACAGAAACAGAAGCTAGAACATTTAAAATTATAAGAGAAGAATTATTTTTACTATGAGGGCTTATTATGATTTTTATTAATAATATGAATTAATATTAATAATTAATAAATATTAATATTATGTTGAGAAAATACTGTTATTATAAGACTACTACTAATGAACATCATTACTATTATGAAGATGACCATTGCTCAAATTAACTGTAACCAGACAACACACTGTTTACATAGACAATGAAACTCTTGGTCTTTCTTTATATAGCAAAATTTTTAAAAAATCAAATAAATAAATACATATCACCATGGGTGATTCTTTCTCTAACAAAGTTTCTGCCTGTACTTAATATGGAATTAAATTGTTCAGGTGTTGTGGCTAGACCTCAGAGAACAGATTAGCGAAATGGTCTATATAATTTTATTGGCATTGGAATACTCCCCAATGTTTTGAAGCCTGTATGAAGACAAGAGGCCGGAGATGGAATTTAAATGGATTGCTGCTCAGTGGTGAATGGCCAAAAAGATTTGCTTTAAGTTATGCAAAACAGGATCATTAATCTCTATCACAGGCTCCAGCATGCTCCTCAAAAACATTGCACATTTTAACTTGCTGGGATTACACAGAGAAAGGAAAATATTGAAATGATATATACTGTAAACTAGTATTTGCTATGAATTCTGGCACATCCTGTGAAGCTCCCAATCTTTTTTTTTTTTAAAGAGTAGTATTTCATCATTGGTGCTGCTTGATGGTTTCTTTTCTTTTTAAGAAGGAATGCAATCATGGCAGAAGATGAGCCTGAGAGATAGAAAAACTTCATCTTGCTGTCACATGAAAGTAATGGTACTTTAGAACTGAACCTGAATACCTTTATGGAAAAATTCAGGTGTCATTATTTAAGACTTTGATGCTAGTTTTATGAGCATTCATAAGGTTCAAAGGACATAAATTGTCTCTATTTCCTCATATCCCCTTTTCCTCATTTGGGTGGTAATATGATTTTTGTTTTTTCAAATAATCCTCCCTCCCAATCACTTTGCTTTTTAGGAAAGAAATAGAATCGTGGCTTCAAAAGATGGAAGATTGAGTTTTAAATATTGCAGAGCCGTACTTCAGTTATGGATTTATTTCCAAATCAAGCAGATAGTCTTTATGAGATTTCTCCCTTAAGGCTGAAGCAACTTTGAAGAAAGGAGAGGGTATTATGGGAAATTATGATTATAGAGCAAAGAAAAAAAATACCAGTCTACATGTGCCACAATCTTAACACAGATCGCATATCTTCTTCCTTCCCTTAGGATTCATACAAGAAGCTATAAATAACATGGTCTGCAAAATATTCATTCATTCATTCAATCAATCAATCAATTCGTGCATAATTATCTTGTTGGACTTTATTGAGATAGACAATGTGTGCACCTCTAGGTAATTCTTATTAAATTTTGAATTTATCTTGGATTGTATGGTAATGTAGAGTCCCAGCTCATATTTCTTTGTTTATTTATTTACTCGTTCCTCATTTTGTTTATTTATTTATTCCTTCCTCATTGTGGGGGGACTCTAGGCAGTTGTCAATCTCCTAGAATTTCTTGCCAATGTGCTGAATTCTGGACTTGCACTTCCACACATCTTGAAGATACCACACTGGGTAGCCTAATGTAAATAATAGCAGGGTTCTGATTTCTATATACTCTGATCTGAAGGGGATCATCTAACTATCTAAGATGCAATTCAATAAATTAAATGGCTAACTTAAAAGAAAAAGAAATAAAACTTGTATACAATAAAGGAGAATATTTGTAGCTCAGGGTTGAAATGCGGGGTCCTAATTGCTATAACAGAATAAAAAAGTTGGAAAAGTCCTTGGAGATCTTCTAATCCAGCCCCCTGCTCAAACAGGAAACTCTATACCATAAGAGCCATGATGGCTCACTGGTTAGAAGGCAGTGCTGCAGGCTAACTCACTGCTCACTCCAGGAATTTGATTCTGAATGGCTCAAGGTTGACTCAGCCTTCCATTCTTCTGAGGTCAGTAAAATGAAGACCCAGATTGTTGGAGGCAATATGCTAACTCTGTAAATCACTTAGAGAAGACTGTAAAGCACTCTGAAGTGGTATTTAAGCCTAAGTGCTATTGCTATTTCAGACAGATGGTTGTTCAATCTCTTCTTAAAAAACCTCCACTGTTGGAGCATCCACAACTTCTCAAGGCAAATCATTCTACCGATTAATTGTTATGTCAGAAAAATTCTCCTTAGTTCTAGATTGGTTCTATCCTTGATTAGTGTTCATCCATTGTTTCTTGTCCTGCCTTCAGGTGCTTTGGAAAATAGATAGACCTTCTTTCAATATTTGTGACAGCCCCTCAAATATTAAAAATATGTTGGAACACTGCTATCATCTCATCCTTAATCAGTGCAGCGATGGTGTTCATTTGGGTGATGAAATGTCTACATGAAAACAGGCAATATCAGGGAACTCTAAGGACCCCTCAAAACTTGTACAAAACCTAATTCCATTGCTCTTCCTACAGTCGATCTTCTTTAGCCTAGTGTGACATTTACTAATCTCTAACAATGAATATCATTCATTAGTGCTACTATGATGATTCTACAATAAAATATAATCATTTCTAGACAGATAATGCAATTAATTGTCAATATTTGTTTTCTTGATTGTTTTCTGAAGGCAGGGAAATACCTGTAGCTGAGTTTACACCAAAAAAATTAGTAATACTCTCAATTAAAAAGTTTCAGATAATTCAGTGGCAATGTAACCAATGCTCTGTGACAGATTTATCTTTCTTGCTCTTGTACTAATTTTTCATCCTATAAAAGGTATTTCTTTTCTCTGTTTCAGTTTTTTTTCTCTTTTCTTAATGTGGAAAGTTTTCACTTCCTCTTAGCATTGTTGCACTCAATTTCCAGACCAGACTAGGAGACAAATGACCTTAACCCTAATCCTTAAATATCCAGAGAGTTTTGTACACATTTGTGCCAAATGTAAACAAATGTAACTGTGTACATGAATTCCATTCAATCACAACATCTATATTGCAACTTAGCAGAATAGAATGGTTCACACAATCTTCCAAGACAATAGTTAGGTTCTCAAGGAATTCTGAACCACAAACTGTCCACCCACGTTTCATATCTTTGAAATCTTAACAAATTTGAATACCCTTGATAGTTATTTAAATAAGATTCATATGACCCCATCACAAATTGAAAGCATGGCTCAGCTGATTGGAAGGTTGCATTAACCAATCACTCTGCATTATGCTGCAATATACTCAGAAGAATCTTGGGCCAATAATGTTTTCCTCCACTTGGAAGGATACCTCTGGAACCACAAAGAACCACATCATAAAGTAGATGAATGGCTGGTGGTGTGTGTGTGCCTGACTGTGTCCCTGCATATGGCTATAGCTGGTTCACATCTTAGAAGTTCATTTGTGTATATTTCCAGGGGATGAGGATGTTCCTATCACTCCCATCAATATTAAGCCACTGTACAAACTGGGAGCATGGATGGCTTGTGCCAAGTGGCTAGATGCTTGTACTGACTTGATTCTAGGCTGCCTGAAGTGACAAAGCATTCAGTCCAGATGCAGGTTCTCATATCCACCCATTGGACTATTTGCCTACCCCATGTCCTCTTACACTTTTCTTCTCTTTTAATCTGGAAGTTGTGGGTGGAATCCTTCTATGTAAGGTAATTGGAAAATCAATAACATGGGAAATGTCTGAACTTTTAGTTTTAAAGTTCAGGAGGCAATTGCTACTGAAGAAAACATGTTTTAAAATCTGTAGGGTTTTTAATTAACAATTTTCTCTAGAGTCACCCAAGTTCTTAATCACTGTGCTATAGTAGCAGAGTTGATAGACAGGCATAGAAGTTATTGCAGGGCACAATTGACTCTGTTGAAGGTATGGTCCTTCAATTGCAATTCCAATCAGCTGCTGGGGTTACCTTGCAACAAATTGTAGTGCTTTAGATAGACAGGAACACTGGAGAAATAACATAACCAGGAGCTGAGGTGGATTTGAAAGCACTGGGGAGATCATCATCATCCCTTTCTGCTCTTCAGAAGTAGTTTCTTGTCCCTTCTGCAGGACGAACTATGCAATGCAGATAAACCGAATGTTAGCTAAATTGGACAAGACAGACAATAGCCTGACTACTCTTTCATAATAGCAATAGCACTTAGACCTATATACTGCTTCACAATGGTTTACAGACTCAGCATATTGGTTCCCAACAATCTGGGTCCTCATTTTACCGACCTCAGAAGGATGGAAGGCTGAGTCAGTCTTGAGCCTGGTGAGATTCGAACTGCCCAATTTCAGGCAGCCAGCAGGCAGCAGAAGTAGCCTGCAGTATTGCATTCTAACCACTGCACCATCACAGCTCTTAATACTTAATAAAGTATTTAATATTTAAATACATCATTTTGGGATCTAATGTGCTGTGCAAAAGTAATTTATGAGTTGGGGCAATTAACTCCAAAAGATTCCTAAGATTAATCCTTTCCCCGGCTGCTGGAAAATGAATAAGAGCTGAGAATGACTCTGCAAAACCAAGTCTTTTCTTGGTGATCTATCTCTGTGTTCTTTGGGGTCCCCCCCATTCGCTGCCTTGCTGCAGGCATACATAGAGATGAAAAAAGGGCCAAAAATATCTTAAAAGTTGTTTCTTTGCCCAGTCTTAGGCCTTCAGCTATTTTGATGAATACCTGAGCAGCACCATAAATGCTAAAACTTTCTCCATTCCCCCCCGCCCCCAATCCATAAGCACTTGTTCAAGCTCTGTTACATTTCTTAGACCTGGGGCTCTGAATAATGGCCCATTGCCAAGCTTGATAGATATCTGTGATAACTTTTTTTTTTTAACGGGGTGGGGAGGTATTGATGGCCTCACATCTGTGAGCTTTTTCTTACAAACACATTTTATGGAATTTAAAAAATAAATGCTGGACTTTCAAAACTTCCTTACGTCATTCAGTTTTCCATTCTTTTAATGTTTATCTGGTTTGGCTGTTTTAGTTGCCTTTTTAACATTTTAGTCTTTATTTTCTTTTGAATATTTTAAGAATTATTTCTGTTTATTGAGCCACCCAAAGTAGATTTATTCTGAAAGACATTTTAAAACTGTAAAAATAACTGTAATAAACACACAAGAAAATGTTAAGAAAGTAGCATAACTTTGGCTCTGTGAGAGGTTTATAATAACTATTTTCCTATCAATTTTGCCACCCACTTTATAAATAAATGAGTAAACATTTTTTAAAATTATTCTGAATAGATTAACAAAACTATGCTTCTAAACACCCGTATGTTGCTTTTTTGAGATTCTCTGAAATAAATTTCCCAAACCCAGACACAGAACACGAAGCGTGTGAAGTTGGGGATCCATACTTTGCTTGGTGTTGATGATGAAAGCTACAGCTTCAAAGCCAAAGCTAAACAGGAAGTGGGTATGGAACAAATACAAGCATTTTTAATTTAAGTTATAATAGATTTAATTCATTTAAATGTTACTGACTAAATGAACTAGATTGATCTGAACTAGATTGATCAACAATTCTCATGCATATCATTATTCTTCCCATCTGTTAAATTAAAATTTTCAGTTGGGCAGAAAACTTTAGAAAAGTTCTAAACACCATATCCAAGATTTTAGTGGATAATTTCATAGATCTGGCATTATCTGGGCTACAAAAATCCAAATTATTGTTTTGCATATCTCTTTGCTGTTATCTCTGGTGGCCATTTGGATCTCCTCTTCTCCCTTCCCCTCCCTTCCCCTCCCCTTTCCTTCCCCTCTCATTCCATTCCACAGGATAGATCTAATAGTCCTATATCCAATTACCTTTGGAACAGGGGTGGGATTCAATTTTTTTAACAACCGGTTCTGTGGGCATGGCTAAGTTGGTGGGCATGGCTTGGTGGTCATGTTATTGGCTGGGCGTGGCCAACTCAATATCACTCACATTGAGGCACGCATCTCCTCACCTGGCCTCTGATGACTGTGGGGATGCTGCAACAGTCGTAAGTGTGAAAAATGGTCATAAATCACTTTTTTTCAGTGCCATTGTAACTTTGAATGGTCACTCCACACAAGCAAAGTACCAGCAAAGGAGGGGAAAAAAACCTCCAGAGAAGTTCCTGAGACAGGAAGTCTAGTCCTGCCAAGAATGTAATAAGGGTTAACGGAGAGGCAGTTTCTGTAAGCAACACCAGAATGCTTCCTTTCTGCCTTCCTTACAGGATTAGGCCAGTAATTTCTTCTAAGAACCAGTTCTCTGAACTGCTTAGAATGTTAACAACTGGTTCTAGCGAATAGGTGCAAACTGGTAGAATCCCACCCCTGCTTTGAAACAGATTAGAAAAAGTGGAAAGTTTTAAGCTGTTGGAACAGAAGATTATCACTTGCTCTGCATTAGTACATGCAGAATATGAGAGCTTTCTTTTCAGTGCTTCAATGCTACAGTGACAACTGTATGATTTCATTTACATAAAAAATATTTCCACTTTTTCTAAAACTTATCTTTCCCTATGTGCATGTGAAGTAGGAACCAATACACCAATGCTAAAAATGGATAATCTTTGGCAGGGAGTGGGAGAGAAAGAGATTTGAACAAAGGTTCTGCTAGTTCTATGCTCAAAATAATCCTCCTACTGCCTTGGCTACTTTAGTTTTTGAAAAACTAATCTAATCTAGGTGGAATAACTGACCCTTATAGTACTAGAACGTATAGGAAGGATCAATTAATAATAATACAAATTTACTTTGGCAACATATTTGATGTTAAAATAAATAGGCAAGAATTATAAAGCTGCAAGACTGTGATAAGATGACTGAAGCAAAGGCATGCTGATTGCTATAGCTCATCTTCAATTTCATAAGCGATTAGGTACACCTTTCAAAAGCAGTGAAATGCTTTCTGTGATTCACATGAAGCTGAATAGATAGGGAAAACAAGGTATTCATTTAATCCAAATGCATAAGTTTATCACTTTCTCAGAAAACAGAGCACACACTTGAAAGTAATTAACACTTTTGTTGTCCAATAAATTATTGAGTAATAATTTTATCAGCTAGTATCCAAGCTTGTTACTCTTTTCTGGTACATTAAGAAAGAGAAATCTATTTAATAGTGCAGCAATTGTTATTTTTTCCACAGGAGGCTAAGTGAATAAACTGTACATGTATATTTAACTTCAAGTCCTACTCTTGGATCTTTGAGGTTTTATTAATACTAGTTTTTGTAAAATATTTAATACCTTGCTCAAAAATGTGTGATTAAATCAATTTTACCTATAGTATTGTCAAGATATTTTTCTGAAGTAATATGCAGACTGAGAATAATAGCTGATTAAGTAAATGCATTGTTAAATAATATTAATAATATATTTTCAAATGGTCAAGTCACACAATTTATTTTCTGTTCTCAATTTCTATTTAAATATAGTTTACATATCTCATCGTTTTTATTCTTTTACCTACATTCAGAACAAAATGGCATCATCTTTCCATTGGTGATGAAAAGAATGTGAACAACAACCATAAGAGCCACACAAAAATAGGAAAAATGTCTTGAAGCAATTGTGAACCTAAAATAGTAACACAATTATAGAAACAGTGACACAATAACCATAGAATGTTGGCTGACTACAACACTAGGGCAGGGAAAGAAAGATAAAATGGAGTGGCTGAAGTCCCTTAAAGAGAGAGAGACACACACATCTTTTGACATAATCAATCCAATTTGATGGCAGTGATTAACTGATTGATTGATGTACACTTATAGCCCACTCCAATCAGAGGATGGGTAAGGAACAACAAAGTCAAGATTTTAAAAAATATTAAAATTCATATACAAATAATAAAAATAATCCATGAACTCATCCAGTTTACCATTCTATGAAGCTAACCTAAGGGCCTGATATCTGTTAGAATAATACTGTTCTGACTAGTCTTCAAAATGCTGTTAGAGTAAGACCCATCTGTATCTCTTGAGGAGAGGATGTTCCATGGATGTATGATTTCTCAGAATTTCTCCAGAGCAAGTAGAAAATCTGCAGTGATTTCTCAAGCAGGGGACTTCCCACTGAGTGATAATATTCAATAGCTCTGCTACTGTAAAAATACCACAGGAGGAAAAAGCCATATAACCCCTTCAGATTTATTTGAAGGCTGAAAAGATATGGCACTGAATATCTGGGAAAACTGACTTTGAAGACACTCTTAAACCACTCCGTCAATAAATAAGTGAAAGGATTCCCTAATCCACCCAGGAGAAATTATCCTTTGCAAGAATTTGTAAAACAAATTCTCTTTCAAGTGGAATGAGATGAGCTTAAAAAAAAGATGGCACAATTTCTTTGCCTAATATTGTCCTCAGATCTCTGTAATCTCCTGTCTGGCCCATGTGTTGTCCGCTTGAGCTGGATTAGCCTTGAAATGATCAATGATAATTTTGTTTTGTTTCTCCTTGGGAACAACAACAACAAAAAAAGCAGGAAATTCAGCTTTCTTCTCTAGTCACATTAATACAACAGGATTTAGGTAGTTGTTGGTTTTCTTCTATGGAAGCTCTTTTCCCAACAGAAGACTGCTCATCATTTCATCCAACTTTTCTTTTGTTTTATTTAATGGAGCTTGCAAAGAGAATGTCCTAATGTATTTTCAGTTAGAATAATGTCAACTTCAAAAAGAAGGAAAATATGTACGTGGTACCAAGGTTCAAATTATTTTTCATTGTATTTCATGCACAATCTTTCATCTCTCCTCTGTGTAATGCTATTGACTCAATACTCTAACCTCTAAAAATGAATGTTTCTTCTCACTGAAAATCTATTTATTTCCTTCAGTGAGTCTTGAGAGGGGGAAAATGCTCCATGATGAGGAAATTCAGTGAATACTAAACAAGCTGTTAGAGGGAAAATATTTTACTGAAATTTATTAATAATAGATAAGGTAGTTGCATTTATGAATCGAAAGTGTCAAGGGGATTTTTTTTTCACTTTTTGAAACAAATTGTCGTTAATTAGCTAAATGAATTAAATAAAGATTATATTGAGAAAGGTTTTGCTGGTATGAGGCACCAATTAATCTACTAACATGCATTTTAAAAATAAAGATTATATAATGAGAAAAGTTTCACTGGTTTGAGGCATCTAAATACCTCTTTGGTTTTTTTTTACAATTTTAATGTTCCTTCTGGATCTTGATGAATATTATCAGCTATTAAAAATTATCTGTACTCTCTATTCTGATAGTGTTCTACATATATGAAGCATACAGTGACCAGTCCAATAATTATTGATTCAACTGAATTAATTATATGAAGTGCAAATAGCAATTCTGGGTATTGATATAGGATTAATATTGTATTAATATTTTAATATTAATATTAGTATTGATATAGTGACATCTACCCATTAGAGCGAGGAGGCAGGAAATGCTGCGGGTCCCACCCCTGAGGGAGATACACCTGCTGGGACCTAGAAGAAGGGCCTTTCTGTGGTGGCTCCATCTCTCTGGAACATCATTCCCCCAGGGATTAGAATGGCCCCCTCAATAATACTATTCTGAAAGACACTGAAGACCTGGTTTTGCCAGCGGGCTTGGGAACCCATCAAATGGCTAGTGTGACCCGCTGTCATTGGGGTGGGAGGGTGGGAGTTGGTTTTTGTTTTATTTTGTTTTGTTTTCCCAAATTTTGTTCTATTGTACTTTACTAATTTATTTGATTCTTTTTGTTAGTTCTTATTGTTTTTATTTTTATTTTTTGTTTTAAATATGATTTTACATTGTGTAAGCTGTCTTGAGTCACCATGGGTGAATAGGCAGCAATATAAATAAATAAATAAATAAATAAATAAATAAACAAACAAACAGATAAAGTAACCATCAAACCAAAAAAAACATCCAGCATAATGCAACACAACTGGATCAATTTGTAAACACTTTCAAAAACCCCAAACTATTACAGAATGGGCTCATTCAACCTACTGCTCCAATTATAGGTAGTCTTTGACTTGTGATAGCAATTGGAACCAAAATTTCCATGTCTAAACTATGTGGTCATAAAGTGCAACTACATTGGTCATTGCAATCCCTGCAGTCCCTGTTGCCATTGTTAACCAAATCCCATGACTGTTAGGTGAGGCAACTTTCTGCTGGCATCCCATAAATGCCTAGCCAGCAGACATATTTAGTGACTGCTGCTGGATGAGAAAGGAAGTGTGGAATTGTGCAAGGATGCTGGGGAAGTTTAGGGAGGAGCTGCAAGAGGCTGATGGGGTATGTGAGAGATGCAGCATGGGTTAGAGATGGGTGAGTGCATACTATACATAAGAGGCACAGTGTAGTCAAGGAAGCTGGCCTACAAGAGTGCAAGATTGTGTGAGAGATATAGAATAGGTTGAGACAAGGCCATGAGACTATGAAGGAGTGTGTGAGAAGCAAAGTGCAGATCAGGAACAGTGTGTGGGTGTAGTATGTGTCAGGGAGTCCATAGGTGTGCATGAGTGGCTAATGAGCATAAGTACAAAGGCTGGGGAATGTACATGTTTGAGGAAGATTTATCTTTCTGACTTGCAATCTTCCCTTCTGGCTTCCCCATTGACTTTCTAGGATAGTCAGCAGGCAAGGTTGTAAATGAAATCTATATCATTGTGAAGTGATGCATCCAGTGATAAGTGCAAACTAGTTGACTAGCGCCCAGAACTTTATCATATAACTGCAGGGATGCTGACATGGCCAGAATTCTAAAGTTGAATACCACTTGTTCAGCACTGTCATAGCTTCAGACAGTCTCTTAATGAATGGTTGACTATCATAATGGGGGAAAAACCTCCAGGCTTTCAAGGCCATATAGAAGGCCAAAGGAATTGGGTAGGGCAATCTGAAAGTTGGAAGGTAACTTGTTTTGGAGGGTTGGCACTGAAAAAGAGAAGCCAGGCTTCCTGAGTCCTACTAGGTTTCCTTGATCCAAAGAAGGGATCTGAAGTATGCTTACTCTGCAGGATCTTGTGGGATGGAGACAAGAGATATGGATATGCAGATAACCTTTTCCAGGAAGGGCTTTAAAAGTAGAATGAACACTTTGGATTGCACCCAGAATCCTACAAGGAGTCCTTGCAGCTCACAAAATGGAGGTATTACATGTAGGAATGAATGTTATGTGGTACATCCGTAACTAACCACACCATCACATGCTGGACCAAATGTAGCTTTCAAATGATCTTTGGGGCATCCCCACACATTGTGCATTACAGAGATCCAAACAGCAAATGATCAAAGTAAAACAGATTCTAACATATTTATTAGCCCCACTTATACCCATCCCCTCCACACATTTGCTTGTGGTGGCTTTACAGAAAAAGAAGAATACTATCCAGCCTGGATGGTATTCCAATATAGGAAAACACATGGGAAAAAACAACAACTTATATCTTGGTTTCATTGGAGGAGTCCTACTGTGATCTCCCAAATGTCAGGATGTTCATTTCAAAATTCACCAAAAATCAAAAATCATTTTCTCCAGAAAACATAGATTTCATATTAATTCAATCTTTATTTTTAATATTTTCTCCCTGAGGCTGTTGTTTTTAATAATGCTTTCATTAAAATTTTTAACGTCATTAATAAAAGATAATTCAAGTTAAAATAAAAAATAGAGGGAAAATAGAATAAGAAGAGAGAGTTTTGTGGTTATGAGTTGGCTCCTTTCCTAATTATTGTTTAAATAACAACAATTATTGTTTCTGGGTCCATGTGGCGGAGGAGAAAACTTTGTACCAATACTGTATAATTGAATCTTTTCAATAATCAAGTATCTGTAGAGGCATGGTCCAAAAGAACTTTCTGTCCATCTGGATAACTGAACCCAAGTCTTCTGGTCAAAGTGTAGCATAGCATCTTGTTGTATAGGGGTGGGAAATAAATGATAAAACCCAGCAAAAACAAAAAAAACAAAACCCACCGTCACCACCGCATTAGTCAGAAGTGTACAGAGATACAGTATGTCACATGAACAAGAAAACCACTTTACCGGATGCATTTTCCTAAGAGATCATACAAAATAATTCCAGTTTATTCCTGAAAAAAAATTGTGCTGATTTGTGGGAGATCCAAGACCTCTGGCTCCCCAGCACTCCCATGTGCCTATTTAATATTCTTTAAAAATAATAACAAAAATAAGCAAAAGGGGTATAGTTCTCATGGATAGTTTCAGCCCAGTTTGGTTACAAAATTAGCAATATTTTGAATGTTTATTTTTTAATAGACTGCAGCTATAAAAACCACCAGAGAAGGGGAGTAAAATACTTATATGGTAAACTATGTAGATTTCATGGCTTAGAAAGATGTATTTCAGAATTATTTGTAGATGCTTTCTGAATTCAATAAATGATATTTTTTTCTCCCTATGGTTATGTTCACATAAGCAAGTGAATCACATTATTCACATAAAATTCTTCCAAAATATGGCTTTCTTCTATCTATTTTCGGAATTTCAATGGTACAGGTTATTTCCAAATAATCAGGTAAATAGTACCACATACATGCTTCTAACATGTCCATTTTTATAGACCTCTATAAATTTTATGCTGGGTTGTAAATTAAGGTTTCAATTGCTGTTATTTGCTGCTTCTTTTGCCCAAGGTATTCTTTAATGATAAGATCTCGTTTCCAAAGCTGAGAATATATAAACATCATTGGCACACTGTTTGTTTATTCCTTTATTAATGCAGATATTTCCCTACTTATCATGAAGATTTCCCATTTGTTTACAAATAAAATTATCATAATGCTGTAGGAGTACATTGCCTACATATTCATTCCCATTAAATTTAACTTCATTTCGTCTTGTATCTGACAAGTACAGGCTTTAATTCTCCAACTTCATCTTATTTTTATTTCTAATAAGGGAGGTATAGAACATTCTGTGAATAAAAGTCCATCACTGGGTATTCACCTATCTACCTTAATTTTTTTCCAGCTAAATCTTGGGTAACATAAACTGTATCTAGGCAACAGAGCCAGTAAAGTATTTGTTTTAAATAAACAAATATATATGCAGAAGATCCAATTATTAGACTTCTAATGTGGATAATTCTATCAATTTTAATTAGCTTTTGGGGGAAAAGCAGCATGCAGTGGTCGGGGTGTTTGGGTTTTTTTTAGAAATTCCTGACACAAAAGTAGACATTTCAGATAATTGTTGCTATGAGTGCAAAATCATCACCCAAAATTATATTGGTGAAATTTTATTATTTTATGCATGAAGCTAAAACTTGTTATAGTTTTGATTTTTGTCCTTGCATATTATCCAGGCATCATCTTTTAGCTGTCTACAATTTGTCCAAATAATTTTTAACTAGTATTTTTTTATTCTAAAGGGCTGAAACAGTCCATAAGAGTAGAAGCAGAAGGACTTCCAGTTTGCAAGGCTTCGGCGGCGGCAGAAATCCGCGTTCGTGTGCGGTTTCTGCTGTGCTTACCACTGGAGTGCCCCCGATCCAGCCAGATTTGGGGGCTAATAGTTACCCCGTAGAGGTAACTGAAGACAGGGGAGATCCAGCAGGGGTCCGGGGGAACCGCAACCCCCCTCCTCAGCTGGCTTAACTCCCTTTTCTGAAGGTTGTGGAGCGGCGGTCAGCAATGGCCGCCACAAAGAAGCTTTCAGCCAGATAAGAATGTGCAGGAGGAAGCTGAGAAAGTGAAAGTTCTGGCTGACTGGGATAATAAGTAGCATTTAAATACCCTGGAATTTTAATTTCATCAAAGATGCATTGTTCCCAAAGAAAATCGAGAAAAATCGGGCAGTGGATGAAAGTTAAAAGGGAAAATTTGTTTTTTCTCACTCTCTTTCCTTACGGTGATAGCAGATGGAAATCGGAAAAACCCATTTTGGCACCAGCAGGTAATTAAATTTGAAAGTTAAAGCCAAGGGGACATTAAGATTTCTGAACATTGGGAAAAAAAATTATTATTTTTGCTATAAGTGGGAAAGGAGAGGTAAAGAATTAACATTAAGATTTTGCTGGAGGAGGCTGCTTGGAACATATAAGACTAGAGTTAAATTGTAACAAGACTTCTAAAAGATACATTTTGGAACTTTGCAATTGAACTGTACCCCAGGAAGAGAAAGTATAAAAAAGAAGAAAGTGCTAAATGAAACAGTTTGTGTATATTTGGATTGCTTGGTGACTTTGGGACCTTTGGAAATTATTATTTGAAAGACTAAAAACATTTGGGTTGTTTAAAAAACTTTTTCACAATGGCATTTCTTGTTGATGAACTGAAAATGGAATTTAAAAAGCTAAAAGAAGAGGAACAAGAAGGGAAGGGCTCTTCTGGATCTGTTTTTCATTTTTTAGAAATGGCGATTTCTACCTACCAGAAATTACAAGAACAAGAAGGTTGGGATGATGAAGAAGAAGCCATCTTTAATGAACAAACAACTTTAGTTGGGGAAGAAAAGGGAAAGAGGGGAAAGAGAATGGGGAATTTAAGACTTAAAAAAACAACCAAAAAAGGGAAAAATAAGGTGAAAAATCAACACAATGTTAGAAAGCAACATAAAAGAGGAATACAGAAGAGGGTGGAGATTAAGAGGGTGGAGATCAAGAGACGGTGGGGTAAAAAGGCTAGATTGGAGAAGAAAGAAGGGGAAAAAGGGAAGGGAAGTTACAAAGGTTTGAAACAAGATGTAAAGAAACAGGATTTATTCAGAGATAATGGGTAAAAATATAATTAAAAAAGAAATTCTGCAAAAATACATAAGACTATTGTATTTGTATTTGAAATAATGTTAGAAAACTGAAACATTATATGATTATAAAATGGGATAAAATATTAAAAGGAATGTGTAAAATGCTTAAGATTTAATGATAGAGTTTAATTTGCTATGGATTGTTGTTTTAATTATATTATAAACTTATTATTTTCCTATTTTAAAATATAGTACGTAGCTTTAGAATGTACTAAGCAGAATAAGAATGAAAATTATATATTATTTTAAGTGTTAAATTTAGGGGAAAGATATAAAGGCGTCATACTTCAATCAATGATTACAGGAGAAATTTTGTGTTAAGAAAAAAAGATAATAGATAATTGAAATAGAACATACAAATGATACAAGCATAATGATTTAAATTGAGATGAAATAAATAAGATAGAATTAAGAGAGTGAAAAGAGGGGAGAAGCTATATAGAAAATGTAGGATGGTAAATAAGATATGAAATGGTATATAAAGTGAGCATGAATTTGATTTATGTCTATATAAAAAGATGTAACCTGGGACTAAGCCGCTTTCCAAAAAGAAGTTTTATGTTTTCATGTTTTGTGCTTTGTTTGTATATGTTTGTTTACTGAAAATTAATAAAAAAATTATTTAAAAAAAGAGTAGAAGCAGAAGAATCTTAATGAGGGATCTATGTAGCCCAATATTCTTATAAAGAGGCAAATCAAGTGCATTTGGAAGGTATAGAAGTATGAGCAGGAGGGATAGTTCATTTCTGTTGTTGCTTTTCAGGAATTGATAATTAAAACATGATGACATAATTCACAAGACATTCTAATGCTTCCTGTGACATCTTGTTACTGCTGTTGCCGTGCAGGGAGCATGACAAAGACAGAATTACAGTGGAAACGCTGAATGTAAGAAACATGAATAGTGAAAAATAGTGAAAAGTGAAATAAATCAGCCACATCAGCAAATTGAAATGGACCAGAATTGGATATTTTCAGCCAGAAGATCATATTTTCATGGTAAAGACATGAAAAATAAAAAGGGAATGTTATTGTTTCCATGGCGAGAAGGATATAACAAAGACAATACTTGGATATACTTCAGTCTATGACCAGTTAATATTAATCGGACTTCATGGACAGCTCTTTGATATGACAACATTCGCATTTATGTTCTGATGCAAAAGAAGGGGAGGTTGATATATTTGATGTTCATTCAGAAATCAACAGAACTTGCAATATCTTTGTTGTTAACATATTCTTCAAACAACCATAGACCCTTATATGTAGACATTATCAGATGGAATACATAGAAATCAGTTTGGCTATAATATTACTACAGATGATATTATTACTACAGACAGATTGCTCAGTTACTAGAGCAAAAACATGGTCAGGGATTGACTGTAACAGATCAGAAACTGTTCACATGCAAGTTCCAAGTCATGTCAAGCTAAAGTAGAAGAACAAAGGCAATGAGTTAACATAATATAATCTTGAACATACACCCACAATTTTTAGGAAGATCAAGACTTTCTCTGAAGTCCTAATCTTGGCAGTGGAAATTGCCAAGAGAAGTCAAAGCCAGGAAAGACAAAGATCTCAGGAAGGAGCTTAAGAAAGAATTTAAGAGAGCTGTTAAAAGAAAAAAAGAAACAGTATTACAAAGTCATTGAAGATGGAAAGAAAGAAAAAGTAAGAAAATCAACACCCAAAATCCCTTAGAAGATATTTACAAGAAGTTCCAGTATAAGAAGACTAAGACAAATTGAAATCATTATCAAATTAGAAGAAATAAAGAAATTGATTGGATATCTATAGAAATATAAAAAGCAATAGAAGAATCAGGAAAATTTCTAACCAAACTATTCCAGGAAATCTGGAGAAAGATATTGGCCTATTTCCATAGATCGGAAGAGTCCAATTTATATGAAAGTACCAAAGAACTCAACAGAATGTGCAAACTATTGTATAATATTCTGAATTTTACATAGCATCTAAACAATTTTTAAGATCTTCCAATATACAGTACATTTACTCCTACATGGAAAGAAAGATGCCATGTGTTCAAGCTAATTATAGAAAAGTTTGAGGAACAAGACATTAGTTACTGCAGA
Organism: Pseudonaja textilis; assembly: GCF_049901715.1. NCBI lineage: Eukaryota > Metazoa > Chordata > Lepidosauria > Squamata > Elapidae > Pseudonaja > Pseudonaja textilis. The sequence goes on along the minus strand of NC_141990.1, from coordinate 64,257,487 downwards.
TACATGCTGAACATTTGAGAAAGTGAAAAAAATAAGTTGATATATGTTTAATTGATCATAGAAAGGCCTATCCTATGTCAATCTGTGGAATATAAATCCCAGAAAATCTATTGTCTGCATACAAAACATATGTACACGTCAGGAAGACACAATCCAGATGGAAAAAACAGATAAATTACAGGTGAAATGAGATTGTCTAATTTCTCCTTAATAATTTAGCCAATATGTTGAATATAGAGTGAGGGAAGCTGGATTAAAAGATGACCATGGTTTTAAAACTGAAAGAAGAAACTTCAATAACCTGGGCTATGCTGACACAATTCTAGTAGTTGAGAATAAATGATCTGGAATCTTTTAAAATAAAAGTAAAGAAGGCCAAACTAATCACAACAAGTACAATAATCAGTCATAGAACTGACAATGAAGATATTGAATTGGTGGACAGCTTCTGCCCTATCAACTATCAATGGTAGTGGATGCTGAAGTCAAAAGTAGGTTGGAGATTAGTATTTGGAGAAATAACAAAGGCTTTGGAAAAATTATTCAGTTTCCAGGATATATCTATATGTAGAAAAATCAAATCATGCAGGCAATAGTTTGCTCTGTAACTGACTGTTGAAGTAAAAGTTGGATTTGGAAAAAGCAGCATATTGATACTTTTGAATGTTGATGTTGGAGAAGAATCTCCAGAATACTACTGAAAGCCTAGAAAAGCAACCAGAGAATAAATCAACCTTGAATTCTGACCCAAGGCTTACCTTATCAAATTTTGAACCACAATATGCAAAAACCTAGCTCAGAGAAAGTTGTAATAATTAATAACTAATGTAGTAACTAGTGTAGCGGAAAAAAGATGCCAGCAACCGCAACATAAATATATTTGATTATAACAATAATGGGTGCACTATTGGAAGACCTGAAGGACAAGGCTGGGAAAAGACCTTCCAGGAAAAAAAATCTAAAAAAAATATTGGTCTTTATATATCAGCTCCAGCTTTATGACACATAATAAGTCAAACAATCAAGTCTTCAGGTTTACCCATTAAAAAGCACAAGGAAAAGAAGGAAGAAAACATAATGCTTAGTAGATTATAAGATTATCCATCTCCTGTCATATAAACCCCTCCCCCCAAAAAATATGCAATTTAACCTTTTACTCTCTATCCATACATTCAAAATTTATCTGCTTTTCTCTAGGACACCTGCCTTTTTCAAGGCAAGATTAAATTTCAGAAATCTCCCTACTGGAAGTTAAGAGAAGGTGGGGTCATTGCTTATAGCTGGATGGTGATACCATAGATCTACCCATGCAAACTTCAGCTTTCATGCCAGGTATCACCTCAGGACAGTAATGTTTAAAAAAACACCTCCACAGTGAATCATGATAGTGATGATGATGAATCTTGTTTTTTTCCCATGCTTTCAGTTGGTTAATTATTTCAATAAAGTTTTTTGAATTTTGAATTTTTCATGCTGCTATCTGGGTACCATTGGGCCTTTTCTATCCTGATTCAATCACATGAATGATTCCTACAAATTAATGGAAAGAAGATGATGCTTGATTATCCAAGGATATAAAGAACTAAGAGCAAATAATAAGAATCGTGAGGGAAGGGTCAGTCACAAGGGTCATTCCAGTCCAGTAGATTTTTAGCAGGGTTTCAAAGTATTATTATGCCAAGCAATATTTGTTATTTGTTCTTGTCACCAAGGAGACATAAAGGAATTTGAAATTACTCAGAAACTATAATGAGTGCAGAATGGAGTAGCAGTCTGATGTAAAAACAGCATGTAGAGACCATATAACAAAAGAAAGGTACTTGTATTTTTAGTCTGAGCTCCATGTGCCTGGCTATTCAGCTCTGGCAAGAACACTACTATAACTTTTATCTGCCTTTTTTGAAAGTGGTGTTGAAAAGATAGCTTTTTACTGCATTACAGATAATTTATAATAATTGCTGTCTAGTGTAATGGAACTGCCTGGAAAGACAGAAGTTGCTTCCAATCATCTGTCTGTCTCTCTCTGTCTCTGTCTCTCTCTCTCTCTGGATTTATTAGCCTCTCAACTCCTAATTCTAATATTAAAAACAGAGGAATAATCATAGATAATCTTGAAAAAGGCATTTCTTATAATATGAGAGTATTTCTGGCCAGAAAATCCAAAAGTAAAGATTCAAAGCTCAGGAGATTTTAGGAACTGCATATAATCTGTGTCTTAAAGATAAAGAAAACTGATATAGGTGAAAAAATATTGAGGTTCTCCTACTTTAAACAAATTTATTATGAAATAAAAATAGAAACAAGAAATTCTGACCTAGGTTTAGGAAGACAAAATAGTCAACCATCATTTCATTTTTGTCTTAGTACATAGTATGATTGAATAACCATACAATCATTTTAGAATAATATTTAAACATCTGATCTAGCCAATAGTAGAATGACAAGCAAATAAGAGAAAGCTTGCTTGAAAGCGATATCCATTTAAGAAGGAAGGAAGGAAGGATTGCTATAGTTTATTATATTTGTATCAATTTCCTTTGTAAAATGTATGTGATTTACATATTACATATCTATTTGTACAAACAGTTTTAAAGGAACATGATGTTTGTGTGTGTGTGTGTATATATTTATGTGTTCATGAAGGATCCAAATTGCCTATTTGACAAGGAAACAGAACAGAACAAAGAAACAGAGACCAGTCTAAAGCTACTTAATTCTTTCATTCTCTTTCTCCCAAGAAATGAGAGTATCAGTAAGAATATCATTGGACCAATCCAGTGAGTGTCAAGAATATCAAGAGCACGCTCAGGAACTTTTACTAATATTTGCATTTATGTTCTTACCAGCACAAATATGTACCTGCAATGATTTAAAGTCTTTAAGCATTTCTTAGTCTAGTTTCTTACAAGCACTCTTTGATGTTCCATGCTGTGCTTCAATTGCTTTAATCCTTCTTGAAGCTAGTATGATTCCACTGGAGGCAAGAATCTGCATTTGCTGACTCTCCTCTTAGCTTCAATGCCTGCTTTCTGGCTTAAACATTGGCCCCATTAATTATCCTGGATGATGTTTCATCAAGATACAATACCTTGATATATATGCACAATCAAAATTTATCATTTTTTAAACAATATTCCAATTTTCATGATGGACAGGTGGTCTATTTTTTTACTTACAAATTTGTAGCATATGTGATCAAAAATTCCTATCTACAGAAATTGTCATCTGCAGACATTAGGTGCCTTATTCATGGTGTGACTGCCTTATGATATTTCTTTATTCATTTATCCTACTGTATTTATCCTACTTTAAAAATAATCTTATCCTTTATATTGTTTTACCCTATTTTATTCAATGTTTCCCTGACTCTGATTAAGCCTAAAGTTTTTTGATTTCCTATGACTGTTACACTGACTTGGTAGTATTTAGTCATTGGTTCTGAATTTTTCCTTTCTTACCTTGCTGGTCATAAACTGTACTTGCATACATTTTGAATTTGAATGCTCTCATTATCTTTGAGATTATTTTATTCCCATTTGTGTGCATATCAGAAAGCAGCAGAAAATTATACTAAATATGAAGGATTTGAGGAAACCAGTTGGTTAGTTTCACACCCCAGCCCCAGTATCATTACGAAAAAAGATTGAATATACTGTATTATTGGACTGGATTAGCTACCAAAATAAGAAATTTTACAGATAGTTTTAATGCAGCTGATTAAAATTGGAGAACAATGAGATGAAGGTGAGAAAGAGGCAAAGAGTTATCTGTTCAACAATCCCAAAATATGCTTAATGCTATTGCTATTGTATGCCTGGTGAATAGACAGCTAAGATCCCACATACTATTCTAATTGTGACTACTTTTTGATTTTCCTTCAGAATTTGCAAAGCTGTCCATATCTATTTCCTCCCTTAATAGATAATTTGTTCATTTAAGGGGGCAAGATTCCCTATCTATGAATAATACTGGTCCCCACTCTGACTTTCCACTCCTATACATACATATTAATTGGATTGAATGAATGTAAGACTAAATTGTAAAAAATAATGGTAAATATCCCTGGGATTATTTTGAAAATATTTACAGACCCCTCACATCCCGGACATAAACTGTTTCAATTCCTACCCTCAAAATGATGCTATAGAGCACTGCACACCAGAACAACTAGACAGTATTTTCCTGAACACAATCACTCTGCTAAACAAATAATTCCCTCAACACTGTCCAATTATTTACAAAGTCTGCACTACTACCGCAGTTTCTTTGAGTGCTCAGTCCAAACAGAAGTAAAAACAACTGAAAATCATGCTGTTGTCCTGAGTCTCATTCCCGCGACTTAACAGTATGTATTTAAAATCTTGCTGTAACACCGTTTAGTACATGAGTATAGCATGATACTATATAGTACTGATCAATTAATCAACCAACCAGCCAACCAACCAATAATAGATCCCAAGCATATTCATAAAAGCAACAGTTGATTCTTCATCAAATATAGCAATGAAGATTCATTTATTTCTGTATTACAAAGATAAGTCATTCAAACACAGAATTAGTGTGATGTAGTGATTAAGGTGTTGGATATAGGAGCAGGAATATTTGGTTTGCAGCCACACTTAACTATGGAGTGTCACACCTTATCTCTACTACTTACTTTGCAGGGTTGAAAAGAATTGAAAAGTTCTGAGCTCCTGAAGGAAATATGGGATATATCTCTAACAAAGAGGATGTCCAGTTAAAGGATGTGACTTGCCACCGACAAATTATGAATTAGTGCCAAATTGTGCGTATAGTCAGTGGGAAGTTTCAATGGGCAGCTATTACTGGCAAAGTTCTCTCTTGATGTAATTACATAAGGCAGCATCCAATTAGTGGTTTTCATCATTGAGAGAGGAAAGAACAGATTTGTAGCTCTTTGGGAGCCATCAGAAACTCATAAAGGAAATTGGAGACAACACGGGATTTACAGAAAAAGGAGGAAAAAAGTCCTGTTGCTCAAATGAAGCTCATCTGTGGGGTGTTGTTTTCTGCTCATTCTTTTAAAGACAACTGTAACACAGAGCCTTTTAGAAGAAGCAAAGAAAGCTTTTAAGCAGTTATGTGATATAGTATAGACATTTACAAATCAGATCTGAGGTTAGCTTAAGAGGCTGAAGACAGAAAAGGAAATTGACAATTGAGGTCGAAAATCATTCCGTAAAATATTGAGAGAGTTGTTTTTTTCCTGAGGGGTGATTTAGTTTCTAAGGGAACTAAAGTGGGCCTAATAAGAAAAGGATGTTAGAAAGGCCTACTGAATTCAGGTTATAGGAGGACCATATTATTTGAATTTTTTTTTTTTAAAAAAATTGCAACTCTTCAGAAGCAACAAAAACTTTTCCATTATTTTTTTAAAAAAACTTTTAATAATTATTTGCCTGTTTGAGACTACTATAAGCTACTATAATACTCGTTCAAGTTGGACTCTCCATACAGTTTTTGTTTTGGAAATAGTATGAAGCTGATTTATGACTGCTTTCTGATTTTTTAAAAAAACTTCCCAGTCTAGCTACTAGCCAGTTGATTTCCTGTTGATCTCTGATTCAACTATTAAATAGGTGCTTCCAAAATAAGACATGTATATCTATCTATCTATCTATCTATCTATCTATCTATCTATCTATCTATCTATCTATCTATCTATCTATCTCTCATCAATGTCCATATGAGACTCTGGACAGCTCATAAACAATTAAAAATGGGGTAAAAACATCAAACCAATGCAATAAATAAAAATGTTAAAAATATATTATAAAGCCACATAAAATAAAAGACCAATTTGGCTGAAAGAAGGTAATCTTCATACTTAACAATCAACATAGCCAGCTCTACCATAAATCCCCATTCTCATAGGCATAAACCATTTTTTCCAAGCATGGCAACTTTAAGATCTGTAGATCTCAGCTTACAGAATACATGCTGTCTGGGAAATTTTGGGATTTGAAGTCCACACATTTTAATGTTACCAAGTTTGAAAAATGCTATCTTAAACATTCAACCATGTATATGTATATGTATTCAACCACATTCATGTATATATTTGTCTAAGAATCATACAAATAGGACCAACATATGGAGAACGGAGATTGAGAATGTATTCAAAGTTTGGGGCAAACCAGCATCCGCACTAAAAGTAACTAAAACTATTAATAATATTAACAACAATAAGAAAAGAATAAGTAAAACTATTAACAATTATTAACAACAATAACAAAAACATTTTTAAATCCCTTATTTCACGAGTTTTGACAGAATTTTGCATGCTGGATAAACTATCATTCTTGATTGTGTCAATAAGAATTAAATATTTTCCTGCAGTAAAACATTGGAAGGGGAAAATGGATGCTAAATTCCAGAGTAATTGGAAATAGGCTATTAATATCTCCTGCACAAACAATGGATGGCCATTACAAATCTCTATGTTTGAGATAGATAATCATGTAAATAGTGACTGTAAACTGAATTGAGCACTATGCCTGTGCAGCACTTGTGGGAAGGAAATGAAGTTGCCCTACCAGATAGAAAAACTTGAAGATTTTATATACAATAAAAATATATTTCTTTTTCTATTATGTAAGCATGTCTGTGGATTTAGAATCAAGGAAACTGGATGGAAAATAATTTTTTTCCCAGCTTGTTACAAGAGGCAAAATAAGTACAAGATTTCAACAGAGTTGGGATTCAGCTGAGACCCCAAACTCTTGCAAAAGTGGACTTCGGTCTACCCTACTTCTTATTATGTCTTTTAACATGCCATGTCATGACCCTTTAGTGAAGAGAATTTACATGCTCCCTCTTTAGATTGCGAAGGATATATTTTCCAAATTCCACTTAAATTCTATAGCTGTCTCCTTTCCCAGCCATGAAATTCTTCCACCCAAATCTCATTAGCTATTTGTCAAAGCTGACAAATTATGTGGGATGGGGTGATACTTTATTATAGTCACAATGCAATACTGTAATTGTTAACTTTTATTTCAATTAGGCAGAAAGCCAGATGAAACTGAGGTTATGACAAACACATTTTTGCTTTAAAGAAAGGAAATTTCAGGCATTTTACTGTCGGGTAGATAATTTTTTTTCCATGCACATCATTTTACTGGTGAAGTGAAAATTGTATACAACCAGTGATGCAAGTTGGTGAGGAGCACAATGCATGCCTGTGTCAGAACAGAAGACAACATTAACAGCTATAGATTTTTTAACTCCTCTATTTTCAAGTCTTCCTTCCTTCCTTCCTTCCTTCCTTCCTTCCTTCCTTCCTTCCTTCCTTCCTTCCTTCCTTCCTTCCTCCCTCCCTCCCTCCCTCCCTCCCTCCCATCTGTCCAACTGTCTGTCTGTCACAATTTTTGTACCCTTATCAGCTTTTTAGACCCTACTGGTTTGGAAGAACATTAAGAAATGCCAGTATTGTAGACTATAAAGTCAAAACAAGCTTCATGGAAGAAATCAATAACAAACCCAGTTGTGAGATGTTTCTCATTCCAATCCTGGTATAACTTCCAGTGACAACTTTGTAAGAATGTCTATGAAAATTTTCATTTATCCAGGTCATAGTTGTCCCAAAGGTACTTTTTTCAAGAGGCTCCTGGACATTCTTGTTTTTATTTGAAGACATTTCACTTTTCATCCAAGAAGCTTCTTCAGCTCTGACTGGATGGTGGGGAATGGAAGGATTTATATTCTTTAGAGATAGCTGGTTATTTGCATTTTTAAAAAGAATCATTGAGGCCACTTGGAGGTTTGTCTGTGTCCAAGAATGAATACCTTTCAAATGGTGTGGGAGTATGAATGGATTTCCCCCAAAAAATTGCATACTACAGGAATCATTTGTGCTTCAGTTTGAGATGCAGACAACACAGACTCATCCCCAAAAGCCTGCATCTGTATCCATAGTGAAGGGACACAGGGAAGAAAACATCCTGCAGAAAGCACAGATCCATAACACAGTCCTATCAGTTGCAAGAAGGCTATTTGCATTATTCAGGTGACCCTGAGGACACACACAAACCTCCAAGTGGCCTCAATGACTCTCTAAAAGAATGCAAATGACCAGCTGTCTGCAAGGAATATAAATCCTTCCATTCCCCACCATCCAGTCAGAGCTGAAGAAGCTTCTTGGATGAGAGGAGAAACATCTTCAAAGAAAAACAAGAAAGTCTAGTTGCCTCTTGAAAAAGCACCTTTGGGACAAAGCTCCAGTGTTCTAGATTTCCTTACCTGGTCTCTTTCCTCTGAGAAAATATTGCAACTGTTTCATTCATTATATTTATAAGCAGGATTCTAATTATTTTGAAGTAGACAGCTGAGTAAAAAGCCACACCCATTAAAATAAACAACCCCCTTTAACTGAAAAATGTGAAACATAATAACAGAGACTGAGAAGGAAAGCATTCTGCAGATCAGTGGCGGTATGCTACCAGTTTGGACTGGTTTGGCCGAACTGGTAGTAAACAAAAACTTCCAACAATCTGCTGAGAGGAAGGAAAAAAGCTTCAGCTGAGAGGGGAAAGAAGAGAAAACTGCAGGATTGGCCCTCCCACGTACCCCTGAGCTTTTCTCTTCTTTATCCTGTCAGCTGATTGGTGCTGCAGCCCTCAGCTGATGTGGGAAAAGCTGCACACATGCATTAGATGTGCATGCGTTAGGTGCGCACGCACACATGCACGATCACTAAACCGGTAGTGGAATAGGTAGGATCCACTGCTGCTACAGATGCAAAGAACTTCTAATATTGGTTAAGGTTTTGAAACATGCATAAAAGAACAAAGCTCAGTTGCCTAATCTGCCCTTCTATCAGCCTTGCTTGCTTCCATTTGCACTGATAAAAAAATGCAGAACATCATGGCTCAATCTTGTCTTGTTCTCAAAGCAATAGAAATCCTTTTCCTTGAGCAATAATAGGCAGGGGATGCAATTTCACCTAGAAAGGAAGGACCCAAGTCTATAATACGTACAACTGTCGAAGAATCTGAAGGAATTGTTGAATTAAAGGGTAAGGTTTGTAGATTTTTCCCAAAGAAAAATGGGAAAATTGGGATTGTCTAAACACGAAGTCATGTCGTGGTTTGCATGTTTGTGGCTTTGCATTTTCTTTTGAATACAGTTATTGTAGTTTGCAAATTACAGATAGTATTTTAGCATTATGTATGAAACCATTGTGGTTTGTTCAATAAACAGCAGATAAGCAATCGAAAGCTGAATGAAATGTATGAACCTAGCCTTAAAGTTAATAGTCAGACAATTGATATTTCCCCTCTGATAATGTGTAATAGCATTTTGTCAGAGTGATTCCTTCCATTCTTTGACTAGAAACAAGTAACAGAAGTTTTTAGAGCAGGGCTGTCAAACTTGTGGCCCAAGAGCCAGATGCATCATGCGTTGGCCATGCCCATGCCTGGTTTAGTGAAGGGGAAAAAAACTCATGATATGTCATGGGACACCACCATGACGGTGGGAGTTTGACACCCCTGTTTTAGAAGGTCTCCTTTGGGAAGTTTAACCTCCCCTCAAAGTTTTTCTTTGCACTATTTTACTTTTCACTGGATTTAAGAGACTCGGGAAACAAAGTTGTAATGTAAGATTTGGCAATGTTTTTATATACATTAACTTTGTCACTGACTTGTGGAATTTATGATAGTCAAGTAATCTCTGGAATGTTGGGAAAGGTTCTGTTTTTAGGTTGGAGGGTCTTCTTTTCTTTTGATGTTTATATTTTATCTGTCTGAGTGGTAGAACTGTCTTTTAATGGACCTTATTCCAATACTTTTGCTGTATTTCAACAGTTTCAGTGCCAGGAACTAGTCCTAATGCTTTAGCTTAGCTTTTCTCTTTCAAGTAGAATGCAGGAGTTAGTCGAGTCGAAGACAGATTATTTTGTTTGGTTTTGTTCTGTGCATCAATCCAAATATATAGTCCAGAGGGATGCTGAGAAGAGATCAAAATCACCCACTTAACCTTTTGACTGGCTCCCATCAGCTTTAGCTACTGCATGCTTTTTAATTTGAGCCATTTTTATTCTGCTGTTTATGGCCCATGAAAGAACGCAGAATGATACAACAAAAAAGGAACAGATTCAGGGACAGAAAAGCTTACAGAGCTTTTTAAAATATTATTTTGGAAGAAGATAAAACAAATTTCCTGCATTTTCATTGCTTGATATAAAGTACCAGACTGATCTTTCTCTTCCCTTAATTTCCTCCCCTCTGGAGCCTCCCATTGGCTGATGGATGAGGGCAGAAGACATTCTTTCTCAGGACAATTGTGAATTGGAAATGACAAGAAAGTCTGGGACAAAGTTTTTTTTAGCTTTTCCTTCTCTAGCTAAATCAAGTTTGTCCAGTCCAAACTGCTTTTATATCAGTTTGTGCTGGATGACAACTCTCCTTATTTATATCCACTGGAGTCATAGGTCATGCTCTCTGGGGACAGTAACAGACTGAGAATTGAACAGCAACTCCTTAGGATAAACTAAGAAGAATTACTGGGAAATATTTTTCATTATAGACCATTTGAGACATCAAAACTGGAGCTCACGAATTGAGTGTGATATTGTTTACTTTTTTCATTCTATTCTTTCACAGCTGTTCAGGGCACATATTCAGCATGCAGCCAGGCATTTGTAAATTCCCATTAATTCTTTTTCCCAGAGCTTTCTTCTCTGTTTGACTAACAAGGTTCTGCTTTTATAACTCTGATAGATCAGATGGAGGATTTCACTTCTGCAGTGAACCATGACGTTGTGATTTTAAGGTACACCGTTGAAAAGAAGGATTGGAATAGCTTAAATTTTTTTAATTGGCTATCTCTATTGATATTTGCTGCCTATAAGCCTCAAAGGCCATGCTTGTACAGACATACCAACATGTTCACACACTACTTTTTATGCATTCCAAATACTTTAGATACCCCAGACTAATAAAATTTCCTGATCTCTCCATGATTCAGCTGCTGGTGAATTTGGAGATAATTTATTTGTGGCTAACAAAACACAGATTCACAGAGTCATAGGAGTACAATTTTACTTGAAATAAATCTGTTAATTTATTGATACAAATTTCTTAAAACATTTGTGTATGTGTGTGTATGTGTGTGTGTGTGCTTGAAAACCAATTTAGCAAACTTTGTATTTAGAAAATGTAGAGAATCAGCAATTTGCATAAACAGCAGTCAGAACAAACAACGAATTATGAAAGTTTAAGAATATGCTTATGATTTTTTAAAATATAAAATTGCTTTAAATGCCTTTGAAATAAAATCAATTTAATTTGAATTTCCAACTTTTACACTTGACCTCCCTTTATTAATATTTCTTTTAAAATATTGATCAAGACTAGATTTTTAATTAATTCCTTGTGTCTGTTATATATATTACGCAGGTAAAGAAATAGATTGTGAATGTTCATTACATAAATAAAACACTACTGTCTGAAACCTTTTGCACAGCTCACTGACATTCTTCAGTACACTTTATTAAACAATTCAATATTTACAATTATGCAGTCCTGTTTTAGCATTTTTCTAGGCATGAGGTTTTCATCTCATTGTTGGCCTTTATGAAATCCTTATCAAAGAAAATGTCAAGGATTTAGGCTGACACTCAGTAAAATTCAGCAGAGTTTAAATGTGAATCAAAACATGGCTGAATTAGTTAGATGGATGATGACTTGAGAGCAGGCACTTGCACAGGTTGGTAGTTCTTTGTGAGCAACTTTCTTTATTTAATCAATATATGAAAGACAAAACTCTCTTTAATTGAATTAGTTGAATACCTGAATAGGGTCTGAATATTCCTAGACATAATTTTCATTCCTAGCAGTAATTTGTAGAACGAAATTGATGATCCACAACATCCTTGAAAATTCTTGTAAAAATATCAAAAATAACTTTACTCCAATTGCACAGCAACTTGGGAAATTAGATCAATCAATTTTAAAAAAAGAGACAAAATAAAATTATCCCACTCGCATCAGCTAAACTTATTGTATGTTAAAAAGCTGTTTAGAGACTAGAGGATTTTATTTTGGAATTGACAGACGGAGAGATGTGAAAAAGCCATGGAATTATATTTTTGTACATGATAACTGCAGCAAGATTATTGTATACACAAAGATGAAAATATTCAGCACTACCCCCAATGGAGGATTGGTTGGTGAAGAAAATGGAATTTGCTAAGATGGTAACTAAACTGAATTCTTTGAAAAGATAATATATATATTTATTGCTTACTGGGAACACCTTATAGACTTCTTGCCTATAACAAAAATTGAAGTTATGATTTATGGTTTAGATAATCAGGCAAGTTGGTTTATAGAAAAAGAAAATAGTGTTATAATCATAGAGCAGTGATGGCTAACCTTTTTGTCATTGCGTGCCAAAAGTGCACCCATAGTGCAATGCATGTGTGACCCCCCATGACACTGCGCATGTGCACCTGACCCCCTGTCCCCCTGCGCATGTGTGCGCATGTCCCACCTGTGCCCCGCCCCTGTGCATATGCGGCAAATATCTGACAATCAGCTGGCTGGCAGGAGGCGTGCGCACATGCACAGTGGAACTGAGCTGGGGTGATGGCTCATGTGCTGGCAGAGATGTCTCTGCATGCCACTTCCGGCATGTGTGCCATAGGTTCACCATGACGGCCATAGAATAATGACAAAATAATTGTACTTATAACTGTTGGGGGAAGATTGAAAGCTGCTACTTTGTAACTTTTTTCTTTTCTATTTTTTTTTCTTTTCTGTTTTGTACTTCTAGCTTTCTTTTTATTTTTTTTCTTAATTTATATTAATTTGCATTAGTTTTCAGCTTCGTTTTTAAAAAATCTTACACACAAAGAGAGGGCGGGGAGGGGGAGAGAAGTTACTATCTCCATAATTAGCAATCATCAATTTTCCTCTGTCTGTAGCCAAAAAACTATAGCCTAATCAAGAACTATCAAATAGAAAACCATACTTCATCAAAACTGATAGGGCAAGTAAGTATATATAAACAGGGAACCCCACATTCACTAGTACTGATGTTGTTCTGTATTAACATACTTGAAATCCTGTAATCTGATTGGCCCACCAGGGCATCTCGCTGATTGGCCAAATTACCTCATTTTGATTGGAGAGTATTCCTACCCCACGATTGGCCTGTCTGGACAGCGGGAGATTCAAGGAGCTGTCATTGGCCACTAGCCGCGAGCAGCTGTCAATAAAAGAGGCTGCCGCGGCTCTCCGGTTAAGCCGGATTTTAGGAACTAAATAAAGAGCTGAAAAGTCACACTGGTCTCGAGTCTCTTCTCGCGACTTAACGCATATAATGAAAAGTCTGCAAGCAAGCATCCAAACTCAGAGAGCACCAAGCACTCCATAGTTTGACTCTGAGCTGCAAATATTCTCTTCTCCTTTGTTGACAAAATTTCTGAGTTTTACTAAACATACCCAATTTGTCTTTAGCAATTTTATAGAATACTTGCATCTTTCCGAATTAATACAAAAGAATACCTAAAACACCACTGCAATCAGATAATACTTTTAAAAGGTTTGATCTTTTTAAAAATAATTTCATGGTGCTATACTATTATGTTAACAACAAGAAGAAAATACAAATCCCAGGAACAGCATTAATGTATTAATTTTAAAATTAATAATCATAACAATTATGAAAAAGGGGAGGAAAGAATGGAATTGTCTAAAAGTTAGGTTATGAATAGAACAGTTGTAAATACTTTGACTAGGGAAATCCTTTGAGCACATGAAGGAACTTCAGCAGTGTTATCATTTTGGGGGAAAAGATAAATTGGATACGTTGAAACTTAGATGACCTGACAGCTCTTAAAACTCTAGGCTTTGAAACTGGAAGAAGATGGGTCTCATGAAATATTGAACATTCAAACACTGTACATTATTCTGAGAATGCTAAAGAGGAAAATGAAAAAGATGAAGCTGTTCTCAATCAAGTTTTGAAATGAAGATAGAAAGATGTGGTTCTATACCCTTGCATGATCTTCAGCCTAATTCTATGTGTCTGACTTGGCATCATTTCAGATCTACAATAAGAACAATTATTAGTCTTCTCCTACTCCCAATGGGTATATGTGTGAGAGAAAAGGAAAATAAATGAAGACGGTAAGGTAAGTAGAATCAAGGAGAAGGCATAAAGAGAGGAAGGGAGCTAGTATCAAGCTGTCATCCATATTTCTCTCTTTGGCTTCATGCACTGACAGCACATATCCTGACCACCAAAAAATTGATCAGAATGGAATGTGCTTCAGCAAAACAACAAATCTAGCACACTCATTTATTTGTTTACTTATTTATTTATTGCAATATACTTAAAATAGAGAAGAAACAAAGGGAAATATATAATGATAAACGTCATACAATGGTAAATGCACATTTTTTATATAATTCAGAACCAAATCTGCATCTTTAAACAACAATACTCCAGCCAAAATATTGACAAACCTATGAATATTAAATAACAGTAGGTGAAAGGAACTCATTTTATGTGCATTCCATCATTTTATACTTCCATCCTAATGAAGGTGAGAGCCAGTCTTTTAAAAACACTATCTGAAGTATCCAATTAGCATGAATAATCAGCTGAATTAATGTCAAGGATAAAAAGCAAACAACAAACTCTTAAAATTATTTAAGACCTTTAACATTTAGTTTGTTAACATGGAGAATTCTACTTCTTTAATAAAAAGCAATGTCCAAAATACATTTCAGTACTGACACTACTGGATTAAATCATGAAATTAGAATGTCCATGTTTACAAAATAACAAAAACAAACAATCAGAAGGTTATTCTGTAAACATTGGAAGGGACCTTGGAGGTCTAGTCCAACTCTTTGCTCAAGCAAGAAACCCTACACTATTTCTGAAGGAAAGTCATTCCATAATTCAAATTCCTCTAGCAATAACTGAAAAAGATTCAACATTTGTTGGTCAATTAGCTGATCAAAAGTATTAATGTACCTATTAGTTCATTAATTGCTCCCTCCCCAAATCTGGTGATTCACAGATTGGGATTATCTCAAAAAGGAAATTTATCATATGAGTAGCAAAACAAAACCCAAAATTTCCATAAATCAATGAAAACTAGATGAAAAAGAATTTTTCTTTAACAGAGACAAACTTTTTAAAGAAAACTTTTTGTTTCTACAAAGCAAATGACAAATGTAATGTAAGCAAGACTGTGATGCTGATAATAATTATGAAGTTCCATTAGAGCACAGGAAGACAAGATAGTTAAAAAAAGGGAGGAGGGAGCTTGCCTTTTCTCTTCCCATTTCATTTTTATTTTTGGATTATAATGCCATAATGGAAACTGCTAAGAAAACCAGCAAAAGCAAGGAGAGGATTACTAGAATAACATACATGGATAGGAATTATACTAGATCTGCTTTAGGAAATGTTTAAGCAACTGATACTAAAATAACAGCTTTCGAAAAAAAAGTGGATGAACGAATTGTAAAAATGAAATAATAGATTAAGAAAATGGAAAGCTCTGTTAAACAAATGTGTTGATATGTATAACAAATCAATGACAAAATAAAATTTGTGTATGTGTGTAGAAACAGAAGTTGTAGACAGAATTGGAAAGAAAACCAGATAATCTGGCTTTATTAGAATTGAGAGAATGGAAATTTTGTCTGAGATTTAGACTAATTCCAGAGGATTCTGGTGAAGATATTCAAGAACATATTATTAAGGCTTCAGCAATTTTTATTTGGACTGGGATGAAGTAGACATATAAATAGAAATTTATAAAGTATAAATACAAACTTTGCAAAAATAAGAAAAGTTCCCAAAAACATTTTAGTGTTCCTTGTTAGGAAGAAATCAAGAGTTCAGGTTTTGCAGCAGCACTTTAATACAAGACAGAAGATTGATAATACAAATGTAATTGTTCTAAAAGAAATTTATATTAGATTTTGTGTAAGAGAAAAGAATATTCTCCTTTGACTGGGAGATTAAACAGAAAATAATTCCATTTTGATGGGACAAATTGGATGGTGTGATTTTACAGCAGAGGTTTCAAGTGAATACTCTGCAGAAGGGGAAGGAATTTCTAGAAAAAAATAAAGAGAAATTTCCAGAAATTCAAATGCTAGTGTCAGAGGAATTTATATAAACATTCCAACAGATATAGCAGCAGATTTTTGTATGGTCTTGTTAGTAGTGTGATATTACTAGAAAAAAAGCTACATAGGATTAGGTTAACAACTCTTAATGCCTTTTTGGCTATGTAGCTAGAGCCCACTATAACTACATAGCCAAAAAGGCATTAGAAGTTGTTAACCTAATCCTATGTAGCTTTTTCTCTGGTAATATCATACTACTAATGAGACCATACAAAACATTTGCTAGACCAATACTTGAATACAGCTCATCAGTCTGGAACCCACATTACGTATCTGATATTAACACAGTTGAAAAAGTCCAGAAATATTTAACAAGAAGAGTTCTCCACTCCTCCACTCGTTGTAGAATGCCTTATGCCACTAGACTTGAAATTCTAGACCTAGAAAACCTTGAATTATGCCATCTTCGGTCTGATCTAAGTATGGTATATAAAATCATACATTGCAATGACTTACCTGTAAATGAATACTTCAGCTTCATCCATAACAATACAAGAACACACAATAGATACAAACTCAAGGTAAATGATACCACACTTGATTTCAGGAAATACGACTTCAGCAACAGAGTGGTCAATGTCTGGAATACTCTACCTGACTCTGTGGTTTCTTCCCCAAACCCCAAAAACTTTAACCTTAGACTGTCTACTATTGACCACACCCCTTTCCTAAGAGGTTTGTAGGGGGCATGCATAAGCGCTCCAATGTGCCTACAGTCTCTGTCCTATTGTTTCTTTTTTATTTTTCTTATATGCATCCAATTCAAATCTATTATTTGTAAACATTAAAACAATTTACTTATAAAAAATACATATTAGGAAAAAAGCTATAAAATAGTTGATTTATAAAAATTTCGATGAAGAGTTTATTTCCCTGGGAACAAACAAAAAAAGGAAGGGAATAGGAGGGAAAGTAGATTTGTTTTATATATAAATTGATATGGAGAACTTATGTCTCAAATGAGGATGAAGTACTTATTGTTTTATAAAGGACATGGAGAAATTAATAAATTTATCTTAGCAGAATTGTTCTCTAATGGGGGATTGGAATGAAGTAATCTCACTACAACTAAATAGAATTTCTGAATAGTACTTCTGAGAAAAAAATTACAATAATTCAAAGCAAATTACTAAAATTTTCTTTGATTCAATGGACAATTTAGGAATGGTTGCTATATGGAGACCAAATCAATAGAAATTTAAAGAGCACATCCACTTTTCTGACAGATGTAGATCCTTTTCAAAAATAGGCATGGTTTAAATTGCAAATAATTTTACTACTAAGTTTTCTAAAGAAGAGATTACCAAATACATTTTTGGATCATTATTCTGTGACTTTGGTATATAAAAGAAAATCTGTTTCTTTTTGATGGAGACTAAATGAATTGTTGCTATGGAAAAAAAGCAATAGTGGAGGACTGTAAAAAAGGAATTAAATGAATTAAAAAAAAATTAGGTAAAGCCACTGATTTAAAAGTGGTTTGGGATATAAATAAAGCTTTTATTAATAAATAGCAGTGGCTATTTATAAATAGCAGTGAATTCAAAAAGAGTCAAGAGAAAATAAAAGCTATTTTGGATGAGGTAAAGAAGAAAATAGAATTAAAGAAATTTCCAGAGAAGCATTTCTCAACAAATTAATTAATTAATTGACAAATTTTATAGCCCTAATTATCTATGTTAATGCCAAGATAAATAAAAAATAAATATGAATTAAATAAAGTAAAAAAATTGAGCTTGCAAATAAACAGGGAAAATTGCTGGCATATAAAATAGCAAAAGAAAAGAAATTATATTGAAATTACAAAAGGAAGTTTCTACATTAATGAACAATGTGGATATACAAAGCAAAACAGAAAAGCAAAACAAAAAAAAACTTTTTAAAATAAGTAAGAACGATTTATGCTTCATAGAAATAACAAAGAACTGTTAATGGAGGTTTAACAAACCCCTATAAGCAGGGGTGAGATTCTACCTGGTTGGACCAGTTCTATAGAACCGGTTGTTACGATTCTGCACAGTTTGGAGAACCAACAAATTGTGTCACCTTCTCCTCCCTGCCCCTCCCCTCTTCTCCACCCCCAGTCACTCCTTACTTGGCATGCACGCCATCCAACTTGCCTGTGGTGTGCCTTCGCCTAATTTTTCATAAGTTGCTATTTTTCTCCCCCCCCAATGATCAGCTGTTCCAACTATCAGCTGTGCCAGGAGATTTAGATTAGCTAGAAAGCAGGAATTTGTTGGACTTCTTGCTTTCTAGCTGATCTAAATGTACTCTTTGCCTTCACACAGGAGGCTTCCCTGAGAGGCTCAGTAGTCAGGGGTGGTATTCAGGCGGTTGGGGGGGGCGGGGAGAAGTGGCCTGAGAGCAGAGCTGAACCTTTCTTAGGACTGAAGCTTCTATTTTTCAGTGAAGACTCAGGCAGCAGATTACAGAAAGGTAGATGTTATGTCCTGAGGACTCAAGGAGTTCTCACTCAGGTCCATGCACTTTGTGTGGGCGATATTCCCCCATTCCCATTGGTTGGTTCTCCCCAGCAGCCAGCTATAAAAGCAGGCTGCGGGGTCCAACCGGTCGCTGATTGCTGCGAGCCAGTTCCAGGCTTGGCAAGCACGGTCAGCCCTTTATTTGTAAAATAAAGTACTGTTGCACTCATGCTCTGGTTCAGCCTCTCATTGCTCAAACTTAACACTGGTGACGAGGATGGGATGGCTACCAGATGCACCTTGCAACCGCTGAGTCACTAGCCACCGATCCGCAGCCCAGAGAGAGCGATCGGCTGGCGATAAGGGAAACGCTGATCCGCAGCCAGAGAGAGCGGTCAGCCAACAAAACGAGCGATCAAAAAGAGCAAACGCAGATCCGCAGCCAGAGAAAGCGGTCTGATTCAAAAGTTAGAAGCGTCTGTAGCCGCTTGTTAGCCCGCTACGGGAAAGTGAAGCGCTGCGAGCCGCAGCCGCTCTGCATTTGGCGCGAAATTCAAACGGGTGTCATTTGAATTTCGAGCCAGTAGGAATCACAGCACAGCGCTGTAGAGAGTCACTAACGCCCACTTTTTGGCGCGAATCAAGACACCTCCAACGGCTAGCAGCCAACGTGGTAACCCAGAGAGAGAAAGAGAGGGTAGCAAAAAACCTCTCCAGAGCTGATATCACTAGTAACTCACGAGCGCTCGTAGTCCCAGAGAGATTTTTTCCGCAGGTAGCCCAGCCGTTCCAGCACCATGAGTTCCAACCCAGTATTCCCGGCGTTTAAACCAGACGAAGAGAAGTGGGAATCGTATAAGAACCGTTTCAATCATTACATCGATGCGGTCGGCCTGGCGGATGCGGGAGAGCATCGGAAAAAATCCTATTTCCTAATCTACTGCGGAGCCACCGCTTACGATACCGCCGCAGCACTCGTAGCGCCGAGAGAATTGAAAACGCCCGTGGTCCGAAGTTGCTTGAGATCCTCACTAACCACTACGCCCAGGCCTTCACAAATCGCCAGGAGGTTCACGTTCCGTATGAGGAAGCAATCAAGTAAGGAGACCATCAATCAATATATGGCCGCCTCAGAACAGCAGCCCTGCACTGCGGGTTTGGAACATACCTGGAGGACATGCTCCTCGATCAATTAGTTTGTGGGGTCAAGGATCTCAACCTACAGAGGCGCCTGCTAGCAAAAAAAGACCTCAACCTCGTGCAAGCGGTAGAGGAGGCCCTAGCAGCCGAGCTAGCAACGAACTCAGCCACCGAAATTCAGGGCCCAAGTGCCAAGCTAGCATCGCTCCCAGTCCATTCCGAAGAGGTGGAAGCGGAGGAAACCCACAACGATGAGAACGACGTCCACCGCCTCACCAATGACAGACGGTCGCAGGTAGGGGCCAAACAAGAATACACCGGTCCACCCAAGCACATCACATTGTGCCTAGCCTGTGGGGATCACATCAAAGGGCCACCTGCAAGTTTAAAGGAGCCGTTTGCAACAACTGCCAAAAGAGGGGCACATTGCGAGAGTCTGCCAAGCCCCCAAAGCGCTGCACACAGACCCCCGTCCTCGCACTCGGGACCACAGAGGCAAGTATTAAACTGTCGCACGCACCGCCTTGCCAGGTGTACTTGCCACACTGTTAGTAAAATTTCTCTCTCCGTTTCCCTAGAAGGTAAACCGTGCCATATGGAGGTTGACACAGGGTCAGCGCCTCAATAATCTCGTGGAACACCCTCAAGAGACTCCACCCCAGCCTATCTACTACCCGGCTTCAGAGATGCCAGTTCGGTCTGAAGGACTACCAGGGGAAGGCCATTCCCGTGATCGGCAGAGGCAAGTTCTTTGTCAGTTTTAGAGCTTTTAAAGGCCACCTACCTCTAGTGGTAGTTAACGGCAATCTACCCACCTTATTGGGGCTCGATTGGTTTCCCCACCTCGCCTAGGGTTAACAGGAGTCCATGCTGTCTCAACCTCAGACACTGACTCCTTATTCGCTGACTACGCAGATGTGTTCAGCGAGGAGCTGGGGTGTTATAATGGAACCCCATCTCGCTCACCGTTGACCCCCAGGCAGTCCCAATCAGATTAAAACCACGAGAGTTCCATTTGCTATTCGACCAAAATTAGACGCTGAATTGGATAAACTACTAAAACAAGGGTCATTGAGCCAACAGATTTCGCCAAGTGGGAGACGCCCATTGTCACACCCTCAAAAAGATGGTAGCCTGAGAATTTGCTCGGACTACAAGACAACAATCAATAAATATTTACAAGTTAGCGCCACCCTGTGCCCGTCATTCAGCACTTATTGCACACATTCGAACCGGGCAGTATTTTTTGCTAAATTGGACATGTCTCAAGCATATCAGCAGTTCCCTGTTGATAAACAAACAGCGGAACTTCAGACCATCATCACTCACAGGGGTGCCTTCCGATGCAAGCGTCTCCAATTTGGCGTAAGTGTTGCCCCGGGTATTTTTCAGTCCCTCATGGAGCGGATTTTACAGGGCCTCCCTGGTGTAGTACCCTACTGACGACATCTTGGTCTCGGCCAGGACAGACCCCAACTCTTCCAGAGAGTGCGAGCAGTGTTAGAGAGGTTCAGACAGCATGGCCTCAAGTTAAAAAAAAGAAAATGCGCCATTGCCACTAGACAGGTGGACTTTCTGGGTTATAAAATTGACGCCTCTGGCATTCACCCCCTGGAGTCCAAGGTTAGGGCAATCCACGAAGCTCCCACACCGACCTCCAAAACGGAGCTACAAGCTTTCTTGGGGCTGCTAAACTTTTATGCATCCTTCTTGCCCCATAAAGCCTCAGTAGCCGAACCCCTACACAGATTACTAGACAAAAAGTCACCGTGGCACTGGGGGCACAAAGAAGACCAGGCGTTTAATGCCGTCAAATCACTACTTACGCCAGAGGCAATGCTCATCCAATTCGACCCCAACCTTCCTTTAGTACTGGCAGCAGACGCATCCCCTTTGGAATTGGGGCGGTCCTTAGTCACCGACTCGCCAATGGCGCCGAGGCCCCCATCGCTTTTTCTCCAGGACGCTCTCGGCCACGGAGCAAAATTACAGCCAAATAGACAAGGAAGCCCTAGCAGCTGTTGCAGCCGTGAAAAAGTTTCACGAATTCCTTTTGGCCACTTCTTTGAACTGGTCACCGACCATAAGCCCCTCCTGGGCCTACTGGCCGGCGACAAACAGACACCTCAAGTCCTTTCCCCTAGGATGACAAGGTGGACACTTTTCCTAGCGGCCTACTCATACAAACTTATTCACCGCCCGGCAAAACTCTATCCCACGCTGACGCTCTCAGTCGCTGCCCTTACCCGCTCCGGCTGAAGACCCAGCTCCTGTCAATGCCATTTTCGAAATCACCCAGTTGGACCTGCCCATCACCGCCCTTGACATCGCCACTAAAACCAAGGCAGACCAAACGCCGCCCAGGTGCTCGACTGGGTGAGGAGGGGTGGCCGGGAGGCAACGTTGATAACAAATTCGCACCCTTTAAGACTCGCATGCAGGAGCTGTCCAGTTTGCAGGGTTGTCTACTGTGGGGCACTCGAGTGGTCATTCCGACTCGCTGCACTCCGAGTCCTGGAGGCGTTGCACGAGGGACACCCGGCATTGTGAGAATGAAGGCATTAGCACGCAGCTACGTGTGGTGGCCGGGTCTAGACGAGGACATTGTCAATTGGGTAAGTTCCTGCAGCATTTGCCAGGAATCCCGTCCTGCTCCCCCCATCGCCACCCCTACCAGATGGGAGAGCGCCAGCGCCCTTGGTCTAGAATCCATATCGATCTGGCCGGCCCGTGCATGGAAAAATGTTCCTAGTGGTCGTGGACGCTTATTCCAAATGGATAGACGTGGCACAGCTATCCACGACCACCACACTAGCAATCACCAACGTGTTAACGCGCCTGTTCGTTACACATGGACTACCCGACTCCTTGGTCTCCGATAATGGCCCACAGTTCGCATCAGTAGAATTCAGCCGTTTTGCAGCCAACCTAGGCATTCGCCACATTTTCACAGCCCCATTTCACCCTGCGAGTAATGGGTTGGCTGAAAGGGCCATCAGGACCACCAAAGAGGCCCTCGCTAGGTTTGGCAGAGATGACTGGCACCACAAACTCTCACGGTTCCTGATGAGCCAGCACTCAACCCCCTGTGCAGTCACCAATAAGTCCCCAGCGGAACTTCTGATGGGCCGGCGCCTGAGGACTGTATTAGATAGACTGCACCCACAATACTGCCCTGACTCTCCCTCGCTTCCACTTCGGGGTTAGACATTTTATGTTACAGGAGCCGATATTCGCAAGGAATTTCGCTGGGGACCCACTTTGGATTCGGGCGAGGTCATCGCCTCACCGGGCCGAGATCGTATAGAGTCAGGCTGGAGGATGGTCGCGCCTGGAGGAGACACATAGACCAACTCAGAAGGCGCCTCAGCAACCTTGCAAACAAGAATCCAGAGTCTCCAGTCGAAGGGGAACCGTCTCATCCGCCGCCCAGCCACATCGCACCCAGCGACCAGTCTGCGCCAGCGGTCGCCCGGTCAGCCCAAACTCGGACAACAGCGCCCAGAGAGTTGACCAACCTGATCCAACCCACGAGAGCTCGACCCCAGTAACCAACCCGGTGGTTTCTGAGGATGCCCAGTCCAGAGAGAGTGTTGGCGACACTATGCCGGCTCAACCGTCACAGACTGATACCGAACAGACAGACAATGTTCCCGAAGTTGCGCCGCTCCGGGCGCCAACACAAACCCCCATCTACCTCAAGGACTATGCATGTTCGCATCTGGGGGAAGGGGTGTTATGTCCTGAGGACTCAAGGAGTTCTCACTCAGGTCCACGCACTTTGTGTGGGCGATATTCCCCCATTCCCATTGGTTGGTTCTCCCCAGCAGCCAGCTATAAAAGCAGGCTGCGGGGTCCAACCGGTCGCTGATTGCTGCGAGCCAGTTCCAGGCTTGGCAAGCACGGTCAGCCCTTTATTTGTAAAATAAAGTACTGTTGCACTCATGCTCTGGTTCAGCCTCTCATTGCTCAAACTTAACAGTAGATCTCTGAGTGAATCTGTGATTCTGTGAGCAACTCAATCTGCCTGCCTTCTTTGCCTGATTTTGGGTAAAAGTTGCTCTTTTTTATAAAAAATTCAATATTTACATAAATATTTACAATATTAACATACAAGCCATGTCCAGCCAGTCATGTGACCACCAAGCCATGCCCAGTCAGCAAGCCATACCACCCAGGCACATGGCCACCAAGCCACACCCACAAATTAGGCCACGCCCACAGAACTGGAAGAAATCTGTTAAGAAATTTGAATCCCACCCTTGCCTATAAGATACAAAAAGGAACAAGACAGGAATGCCGACCATCCCCTCACTTGTTTATTTTGGTATTTGATATACCAAACAGAGATATAAGACAAGATGAGACAATTGAGGAAGATTAAAAAATAAATTGAAATTCCTTTAAAGGAATTTAAAAATGAACATTTTTTTAAAAAAAATGGTGTATTAGTAAGTTTTAAGATTAATAAATAAAAAGCGAAGAAGTTAACAAAAACATAAAAATAGAAGGTCAAATATATTTATGAATATAATAGGTTTTTAGATTGAGATGGTAAAATACCAAGGTATCACTATGACAAATATGATTGGTATGTTATTTCAAAATAACTACGTTAAGACATGGAATAAAGCTTAACAGACATGCTAAGAAGTGAGAAACCACATTTGTCCTTGCTGAAAAGAATGTATGTGATGAAAATGGATGTCTTGCCTAGAATGGTGTTTTTGTTTGAGACAATACCTGTCTTGACAATTGATGCACAATTTAAACAGTGGCAGTAGGTTATATCTAAATTTGTGTGACAGACAAAAAATTATCTGCAAGTTGTTCCAAGATGCAAAAGAAAGAGGAGGATTTGGCATATCTAATAAAATATAAAATGATAGGCAAATCTATATAATGTTTTGTGTTACACTCCCTACTACTTGTGAGGCAGGAATACATTCAGCTGTCCATTGTTCTTCAGCTACAAGAAGCCATTTCCCCATGGATGACAGGAATTGATCCTTGCCTTGACTGTAGTTTCTCCCTAAAATGTCTCCCTGCCCAAACTTGTGGAACATGGCTAACTAAGTGGGATAGACTTCACATAAGTAAATGCTGTTAAAAATTTCAGTGCAACTTCTGTAAGTGTTTCACTCATATTCCTTTTCAGGATATCATTATAGTTTTTGGAAGAGCTGCTAAGGAGAAGGATCAGGGTGGGATTCAAATGTCTTAACAACCGGTTCTGTGGGCATGGCCTAATTTGTGGGTGTGGCTTGGTGGTCATGTGACTGGGGTGGGAGGGGCTTGCTGACTGGGCATGGGCGTGCCTAGGTGGTCATGTGATGGCAAGCCAAATGTAAGTGGTCCTCGCTTAATGACCAGGTCCTTGCTTAATGGTCAGTTGCTTAGCAAGTGTTTTTTTGCCAGTTTCCAAGGCCTAGGGAGCCATGGAGAGGACTGGGCAAGGCCTGGGTAGGTGGCCATGTGACTGGCAAATCAAATGTAAGTGGTCCTCGCTTAATGACCAGGTCCTTGCTTAATGGCCAGTTGCTTAGCAAGTGTTCTAATTTACGACTGACCTCCACAGAGCTACTTGGCCTGTTTTGGTGTTTTGATAGCCACACACATGCACACTTATGACCAGTTACAACATCCCACACAGTCTTGTGACTGAGGTTTTCTGTTTTTTGCCAGTTTCCAAGGCCTGGGCAGCCCTGGAGAGGGCAGGGCGAGGCCCAGGCAGCTAAGAGGAGCACTGGGTGATGCCTGGGGAGCTATGGGGAGCTACAAGGAGGGCAAGGTGAGGCTTGGGCAGCTACGAGGAGCTATGAGAAGGGCTGGGCAAGGCTCAGGCAGCTATGAGGAGCTATGGGGAGGGCAAGGCAAGGAATGGAGATCATTAATATTCAATTACTTTTAAGAGTCCCCGACACTATAACTAGTTAGTGTTTAAAAGGTGTTATGGAAGAAGAACAAGTTTCACCAGACAAGACTAAGATGGAACTGAAAGTGGATTTGAAAATGACAGTCTATAAAAAAGATATTGCGCTGTGTATATAAAAGAATGGCTGATATTTTTATAATTACAATTCATTAATTAAAAAAGAATCACTTAAAATGGAAATACTATTAACAAACCAAGAGAGTTTGTTATTTTGTGCCAGTAGTGGCACAAAAATCTTTCCTAGCCAAGGCTACTTACCTGGATCAACAGTCCCTAATAGAATGCTCTCTCTATAGCAGAGAGAGAGAAGCCAGGAGAATCTATGTTTGGTCACCTAACCTTTTTAGAATGCAGCTTAAAAATGTACTGAAGCTTTTTACAGCCTTATGCAGAGATATATAGTACAAAAAAGAGATAATAGTACAAAATCATCTAAGAACTTAGATTAAGAATGGAATTGATAGGCACATTCACAGAGCAATACTGAATTTTTTTTCTGAAATTTATTCCTCAGTTTAAAAAATTGGAATATATGAATTCAGTATTGGGCTCTGCTAGTGTAGCTATTCAAGAGGATGTAGTGTCAAGGTTAGCAAAAATGGTAATGCAACATATAGATTTAAATTTTAAAACCAGAAATATTTTTGTTGGTACCCACATAAATAAAGGGAATACAATACATATTTAATGTTACATGTGTTAACAGCAGCTAGAATTATGTTTGCACAATAGTGGAAAAATGAAGAGATTCCCGAAACATGAAAATGAAATTAAAAAATTACAATGTGCAGAAATGGATAGAGATAAGAGGTAGAAATTAGGCGGAGAATGATCATTGCTATGTATGAATTAAATACAGAAGGTTGATCATTATAAACATGTTGATATAATTAACAAAATTAGAAATAAGCCAATACAAAGAAATTTAAATAATTTTTCTGTTACACTGCTGTACTTATTGATATTTATTTCTGCTTTGCTTTTTCCTATTAGGAAAAAGCGAAGCAGAAACATAAGTATCAATATGTAACAGCAGTGTAACAAAACAATTTTTATTTATGAAATATTTTATAATATTTTATAATATAATATAAGTGCAATAGAATTACAGAGGTAAGGTAAAGTAAGGATATATTGTTATAGAATATATTGGTGATGATGAAATGAACATTATAAAGTAGATTAAGTAAAAATGGTGATTTGCTCACATAAAATGAGGTAATATTAGTAAAGTCTAATAAGTAATTAATAATAGTAATAATAAAAATATATATAGTGGATTTATAATATAAGGATTAATGCAAATTGGAAGGGAAAGACTGCAGAGATTGTGTACAAGTGATTTGTACCAGCCGACATACTGTATGTAACTGAAGATGGTTTATGTTTTATGTTTGTTTAAAAATAATAAAAAAAATTATTTAAAAATAAATTTCCATTTATGTATGCATGCAGGTTTTTGTTACATTGATGTTGCTATATAGTGATTTAAGCAGAACAGATAATGTATAACAACAACAATGTAACAAGAAGTTGCCTGCCTCATTTTTAGTAAGTTGCTTTTTTATTTATATATCTATTTATTTTCTTAGTATCTGTTTTTGTTTTTATTAATAAAAAAAACAGATACTAAATAAATAAATAAATACATACATAAATAAATAAAAATTATTTTACTATTCATCTTGATATTTCTTTCTCTTATGCTTCTTCCTACCATGTTTCTCATATAATAAGGCTGGGTCTTATTTATTTTTTTGAGCCCCCCCAAAACAGCTAGGCCATCCTTTCAGGGATGAATTAATTTCTCCCCCCACCTGTGCACCCACACCTAGAGCACCCCGCGGGCAGCCACGCCTTGCCACCAGCCGCTCCTAATAACCGATCATGGAAGAGCACGGAGGGCTCCCTATCCCTGCCAAGCACCTTTGCTGCAGACCCGGGTATGGTGTTGGTTGCAGGATGGGTTAGTGGGTGGGCAGTGGTGATGTGGATGTCGGCCTCGGCAGAGAGAACAGTGGCACTTCTCTCGCCAGCACTGTCTCCAACAACAGCGCAGTGCCGTCAGGACTGAAGCGTTTCAGCCACTTCTTGGGTGGGGGAGCTGCCTCTGTAGCTTCCATGGTTCCCGCCGGCACTGGCAAGAGAACAGCAGAAGCCCTGGCAGGAACCATGAAAGCTACACAGTTGGCTCCCCCGCCTGAGAAGCAGCTGAAATGCTTCCATGGTTCCTGCCAGCACTGCCGCTGTTCTCTCACCAGTGCTGGCAGAAACTGTAGAAGCTACAGAGGTGGCTCCCTTGCCCGAGAAGTGGCTGAAATGCTGCCGGTGGAGGAATGCAAAGGGAAAGCAAAAGTGGTGGAGGAAGCAGCAGCGGCAGGCGCCGAAGGTCTCGTGATTTAAAGTGCCCTGCTGAGTCCGACATCCACACCACTGCTGCCCGCCCACTGACCCAGCCTGCAGCCAGCACCATACCCGGGTCTGCAGCAAAGGTGCTTGGCAGAGGTAGGGAGCACTCACGCTCCACCATGATTGGCCATTAGGAGCAGCTGGTGACAAGGCGTGGCTGCCCGTGGGGTGCTCCTAAAGGCAAGTTCCCCCCTGCCCTCCTCCTCAATTTTGCATGTTTTAAAATAGGCCTAAATTTGTGGGGAGGGTCTTAATTTCATTTTATCCCTAGAAACCATGCTGGGGGGCTGTCTTGTCTTCATTCACCCAGCAAGGTGGCAGAAGGCAAGCAGCAATGGCTGGCTGGTTGGGTGGCCAGCTGGCTGGCTGGGCTGCTGCTGCTGCTACTGCTGCTACTGCAGCTGGTGAGAATGATGGTGCCAGGCAGGAAAATTTTTATAGGTAGTGCACATGCGCTATAAGTAGGGGCGGGGTGGGTGGGGAAGAAAGCAGTCAGCTATTATTGTGCATGCGTGCGATGTCACGCATGTGCAAAAATGGCTGACTGGGCCGGGAACTGTGGAGAGGGGCTGACAGCAGGGGATGTTGCACATGTGCCAATGTCATGCATGTGTAATAACAAATAACTGGTCATGAAGGGAGGGGCGGGATGGGAGAATGAGGCAAGTATTGTGGTGCATGCACAAAAAGTGTTGCACATGAGCAGTAAATAAACCTGGGTTTTGGAGCGTAGGAGTGGCAGAGAGGGGTGGGGCCAGCCAGGGGTCCGTTTTACCGGTTCTTAGAACTACCGGTGATGTTAATGGTTCTGTAGAACTGGTGCAAACTGGTAGAATCCAACCCCTGAGAAGGATACAGAAATGCCACCTTTTACCAACACTTTTCTGCCTGGGCTTTCCCAACACCTCATCAAAAAAGAACTATGAAAGAAAGCTGCTTTTAAAAGCCAAACTGATTAGATCTGAAGATGTAAGACACTACATTTCAATTCTTGAATTTCAAAGTGAAATTTAACCATAGATCTTCCACCCAATCAATTTCATCATCCACAAGTCCACAGAAAATGCATATAACTAATGAGAATCTGCTGTTGAATAATCTTGATTGAGGAACCCAGGATGAATCAAAATTGCTCTTTGGCTTAGCTGGGGTTTAGAGGGAGAATAGTAATGACTAGAAATATGTTTTTTTAAATCAACTAATTAAATATTTGTATGATAAAATAGCACTGAAGTTTTGCCAGCTTTATAGTTCTTTATTGCATTTTTTCAAAAACCAAAATCCTAACAGAACACATTTACTCAAGAAATTTGAAAAAACTTCAGAAGATACTTGCTGATCTCTGGCCAATTTTTTCCACTTTAAACGTATCTGCTAAGACTTCCTCAACAATCAGTTTGGAGTTTTAGAGAGCAGGAAAAAAAACAAAGAGAGAAGATTGAAAATGACATATCTACATTATTTTTTCAAACATAATCTTATTCTCCAAATCTGGGTGGTTTGAAACATTGTTATCCAGTTTATTATACTGTTTTGTTGTGATTCTTATAGTCCTCTTTTAAATGTTTCTCTTTCTGTGTATTAATGGTCCAAAAGCAAAACCAAACTATTCATTTTTGATGAATAATCTATATCTATTACCTGATTTTTCATTTTCAATTAATATGAGAAAAATAAATATCTTCTTTAGAACTAATGAAAAATATGGAAATATCTATGCATTGACTATACCACTTTTGGGGCAGTTAAAGTATTTTATAATCTTACAATCATAAATAAGAGTTTTGTTCACAAATTTATAATCTCATTTACAAGTTGTATAATAGAACAGATTTTTCTCAGGCTGAATGAAGGACTTTCAAGTGCTGATATATGAAATAACTTTTCTTCTGCCTACTTGCAAACCACTCTAGTCTGAATTAAACTTCATAGAGCTGGGTCAGTTCTCTCAATGGAAGAGTGACTTTAGCTGCATCACCACTGAACCAGGGGTGGGATTCAAATTTTTAACAACCAGTTATGTGGCCGTAGCTTAGGTGGTGGGCGTGGCTTGGTGGTCATGTGACTGGGTGGACATGACTTTGTGGTCATGTTATTAGCTGGGTCTGGCCAACTCAACATCTCTCACATCGAGGCATGCCTCTCCTCACCTAGCCTCTCATGACTGTGGGAATGCTGCAACTGTCATAAGTGTGAAAAATGGTCATAAGTCACTTTTTTCAGTGCTATTGTAACTTTGAATGGTCACTCCACACAAGCAAAGTGCCAACAAAGGAGGGGGAAAAAACTGCAGAGACGGTCCTGAGACAGGAAGTCTAGTCCTGCCAAGAATGTAATAAGGGTTAATGGAGAGGCAGTTTCTGTAAGCAACACCAGAATGTTTCCTTCCTGCCTTCCTTACAGGATTAGGCTGGTAATTTCTTCTAACAACTAGTTCTCTGAACTCCTTAGAATGTTAACAACCTGTTCTAGCAAATAGGTACGAACAGTTAGAATATCACCCCTGCACTGAAGAGTCTAGAAGGAATTAATCCATATTTTAAGTGTATTTTTTAAAAAGAGGGAAGGAGAAATTGGAAGTTTCATACTAATCTCTGTACTATAACTCTACTCCCTTAAGTCTCTTAAAATTCTTTCTGGTTTCCTACTCCATTCAAGTATATGTTAAAATGATCTTGCAAGATAATATCTGAAATGATGTTAAATTCCATAAAGGTATTTTATCTCTGAAACTAGTCTGAATGCAGGTGTTTATTACTGCCATATATTTTGCTGTTTCAACTCTGAAAATACCTAGGACAATTGATGAGTTCTCTGAAAGCTAATGATATAAAATGCCTTGCCTATATTTCTTTCATCCCTCCTTTGCATGGAGGTATAACAAAAATTTAATTTCCCTCCCTATTTAATACTTCCGAGAATTCTCAAGTACCAAAAAGAGCATAATTTCATGTATATTTCATTGGATATGCTAATTTTACCCTAATCCATAAAACAATGAGGGCCCAAGCGAGCAATGTCTAGCCATTGACAACTAAACTACTTTGCTTTTCACCTCATGCCCATGTTCATCTTGCAGCAGTGCCAAGGTTTTGCTCAAAAACAACAGTGTTTTTCTGTTTAGGGGTGGAGTTTCTTCTGTTCAATTATGAGAGCTTCAGATGAGTCAGAATTCCAGTTTGCTTCTTGGCAGTGAACCTCTGGCAAGAACTCTGAAAAAGTTTCTTTGGGAATACATGTAAGCGTAAAAAGCACTTTTATTCATGAAGAATTAAACAGTAAATCAATTGTTCAGAAATAATCCAGTTTCTTTGAGGGAAAAGAAAGATTACAGGAGTGGAAAATCATTCACAGAACTATAGAGAATAAAAAGAAATAATATGTGCTTCAGTTGAAGCTTGATTCAGATCATGACCCCATCTTTGTTTGTCAATTAGATTTATAAACTTCAATCACTGTGCATAACCGAGAACAATAAAATTGTAATAAAATAATCCATTTTGATTAATTACATTAAAGCAAGCACTTGAAACTGGCATTTGTTTCTGGAAACAATGATATCATTATCTTTTGAATGAGCCCTGCCATTCAAAATTAAAAATCCACAAAGGCAGAATTAGGGTACAGTATCACTATTGCGACAGCATGGTGCAGCTAAAAACTATCAGCCCTTCTGTCACGTGTCATCTGTCATGCCTTTCTCAGATATACAAGCTATACTTGGAGATAATAAGTCAGTCTAGAATAATAGAGCAAAGCGAATGAACAAATACATACACAGAGGAATTTTCTCATGAGAGGGTCAAGAAAAAAAGCAAAGATGGCCTTTTGACATGGCAGGAAGTAAATCGGAGTTTTTGAGAGGAAGATGTCTAAGCAACTCAAACTGGATTTAGAGAATGTTGACTATTGCTGCTTTTTTTTTTTTAGTTCTGTGCAAGATCAAGACCATTAAAAAGTTTCATGGTGAATGGAAAATGTCAGATTTCAAAGGATCATGCCTATGTGAAGAGAGGTAGGAGAAATAGGAAAAAAGATCAACAAGCTGTCAACTACAAGAGACAACTGCACAGGTTTAAATTATGCATTGCCTCATTAGCAGAAACATTACATGGTAGGTGGAAAATTAGTTAACCTGGAAATGATAGAACAAGCAATAAATTAATTTACTGCTTTTTATTACATACCAGACTCTTTTATGACAAAAATTATTCTGCATTTATCAATTTTATCAAGACTTTTCTATTTATGCTACTAATAAGGCTGAAAGATGAGTTCACAATAATGTTTTGCATGTTAGTTGGTCCTGAGATCCCATTTGCCCCAAAGTCTCATGACAACTAGCATCCTGTAAAACATTTCAGAAAGGAATAATGCATCTTATCATAACTTAATGATTTTCTATTGTTGGAAGAACATTTTGATCCATTCCAGGCTGGGTCAATGAGCATAGACACTTGCTATTTTATTCAACAAGGCAGATTTTATTCAACAACAAAACAGGCAGCTTAGCGGTTGAAGGTGTTGTGGCCTGCCAGCAGCCAGCGGAGCTTGCAGCAGATTTGGACAGTGAGGAAGTTGGGGAGGAACATAGGCAGGTGTGGGATTCTACAGATTCATACCTATTCTCTAGAACCAGTTGTTAACATTCCAAGCAGTTTGGAGAACTGGTTGTTAGAAGAAATTACTGGCCTAATCCTGTAAGGAAGGCAGGAAGGAAACATTCTGGTGTTGCTTACAGAAACTGCTTCTCCATTAACCCTTATTACATTCTTGGCAGGACTAGACTTCCTGTCTCAGGAACTTCTCTGGAGGTTATTTTCCCTCCTTTGCTGGTACTTTGCTTGTGTCGATGACCATTCAAAGTTACAATGGCACTGAAAAAGTGACTTATGACCATTTTTCACACTTATGACTGTTGCAGCATCCCCACAGTCATGAGAGGCCAGGCAAGGAGATGTGTGCCTCAATGTGAGTGATGTTGAGTTGGCCATGCCCACCCAGTCAAGTGACCACCAAGCCACGCCCACCAACTAAGCCACACCCACAGAACCAGTTGTTAAGAAATTTGAATCCAACCACTGAACATAGGCCAGTCCTGGAAGCTGGGGAAGGCTCTGATGAGTGCTTTGTGTTGGAGGCAGAGATGGGGCCAGGGCCGTCTGACAGTTATCAGCTGTCTTTGGAGTTGGACATCAGTGAGGGAGAAGAACAGCTGGAGTCTGTTCCCAGTGTGCGCATGTGCAGAGCTGCCAGAACAAGGGAACAGCCAAGGAACAAGTGTTGACTTGGGAGTAAAGCCACAGGTGGAAGAATGGCCACTCCCACAGGGAAAAAAAGAGGAGCAAAAGAGGAGAGGAGTTTTGCAGAAGACAATTAGATTTGTTCCTGCATTCTTGCCAAATATTGTCTGCTACAATGTGGCATCTGAAAGATACTGGCCTGGCAACTCTCTAAGCCTGATAAAGGTCTGTAATTGTGAAATATCTTGAAAGACTGTTGGTCGGGACTTTGCTGGAGAGGAATTCACTGTAAATTAAATAAAAGGAGTTTATTGGGATGAGGAGTTGTCATCCTGCTGTTGGGAAAACTTAGGTCAGAACAGAAGGTAGGCACACATTGAAAGGCAAGACTGGAAATATTTATAGGAAGGTTCGGTCTTCCTTTCAAATGTTTATTTCAAGGGGTTGGGCTGAGTCTGATAAGGAGGAAATACAGATACCTCTCCCTGAGGTTGTGATAATTTCTACTTCTTTGGTGCCCAGGTGCTGACCTTGAGTCTTGGGAGTACCTTGGGTCTTTTGAGAGAATCTCCCATTGAGTATATAAGATTTGTTATATGACATAACTATGGTGGATTAGATGAATCCCCAGTGCTGGTCAGTTCCTAGGTTTCATCTGATAGCAATACTAATAGAAATGTGGTAAGAGTTTGCAAACACCACTGGGCTTGCTTCTATACTTTTGATGGCAACGGTTAGTAAATAATATTAATTTCCACCTTAAAAACCTTAGATCAACAGGAAAAATTGGGAAAGTCAGATAAAAACATCTGAGGGTGGTAGATATGAGCCATATTGAGTTGGAGAGTTCATTTTTATGTAGATCTAGCCCAGCAGAGTTACAAAAAAGGAAAAACTAAAGAACAATTAGTAAATAATAACCTGTTCTGTCATGTGCTTGCTCTTCCTGAGACAATCATCTGTGAACTATCCTTAAATATCACATTTCGATTCTTACTATGTTACAGAGCACCTGATGACATCGAACATGTAAACAAGCTAAATTCACTACTAACATGGGCAGCATCCTGCCCACACGCTTTTATCTTTCTTGGTGACTTCAATCTACCTCATATTAACTGGACCCTAAACGAATGTACAACTGAACCCATACATGCAACCTTCTACAATGCTGTTACAAATCTGAGACTGGAACAACTAATAACCAACAATACTAGACTAAACAACTGCCTCAATCTCATATTCTGCAATAGTTTGAATTTAATTTACAGAATACAAACTAAAGAACCCTTTTCCAACAGTGACCACAATATGATTGACTTTTGTCTCAACATACGCCCACACAAAAATCATCACAATGACATAATCCCCAATTATAACTTCAAAAAAGGCAACTATGATCTTATAGACAACGATCTCTCATCTCTTGATTGGCAAATTCTATTCACTGGATGCAATACTGTTGAAGACCATTACAACATATTTTTACTTGAAGTCAAAAGAGTCATCAAACTATATGTACCAATAACAACTCCCAAAACTAAGAAAAACAGATTACCCATAACAATAAGGAAACTTCAATCCAAAAAGAGATCACTCTAGCGGAAAAATAAATCTGGTCACGTTGCCAACTTCAAAAGCCAATACAAAAATTTATGCCATCAGATAGAGACTGAATGCACCAATTATCACATTAAGCAAGAGGAAAACCTTCTATGCACCAATTCCACTCGTGCTTTTTTACAATTTTGTAAACAACAAACTAAAAGACTCAAGGTCCCTGATAGGACCTAATGGTA